>NC_051055.1:11209103-11459103 GCF_904848185.1 Acanthopagrus latus
TTTTGATTTCAGATGGCGCTGACCGGGTCACGCCTTTGGAGGGTAGAGGAGACTCGCTCTGTCCCTTTTCATGGGAGAATCCTTTCTTTGACTCCCTCTCTCCCCTCTGCCTTCACTCGAGTCTAAATGTCAGCAAGCCTGAGAGAGAGGGAGACAGAGAAAGAGGAAAAGGGAGATCTGCGGTCTGCTGGGAGTGGGCCATTGAAAGCATACATGATGACACACTTCCCCCATTCAGTCTGATGAGCTATTGAAAAGCAGGATGACATTTTGCAATAATGCACCATATAGCTCCAGAGTTTAGTGAGATGAAACATTATTTATAAATATGTGATGCCTGGCATTTATTGATGTTTGTGGCTACATTTGCTGTCAAATCATTCTCGGGTTCAGTCGGAGTTTTATTTGCGAGGGAATGCGCCTGCACCTCGACAAAGCGACGAACCGTGACAGTGAGCTGTTATAATCAGCCATACAACCGCATTGTTTAGCCCAGGGAATGTAACCAGTCACAGCCAACGATATGACAAGATTTTATAAAGCATCCCCCGCATAATCATGAGAAATGATCGACTGTATGCGCTTGAGAGCAACCCCTGCGATTGTCGAGGTTACAAAGCACCAAGGAGTGAGAGCGGGCTTCGGCTTTGTGTCCTAGTTACGGTGGAGATTCTGCTACATCAGCCTCCACACAAGCCTGCAAAATCAGTTTTAGGTGATGGGAGAAAATGATTTGGTTGACGCGGTTTCCCAGGAGGGAGTGTTTGAAAACTTCTGCTTCTTGTACTCACTGTAGAGAGGCGTGTGTGTTTTGTGCAGCCGTATTCCCCAGCATGTGCCTGCACGCGTCAGGTGGAACACTAACAATGCGGTGATTGGGGAAATCAGAGTGGCTTTTTGGGAGCGGCAGGCGAGATCGTGCTATTTTGCTCGTCCTCCTTCCTTGTCTGCCTCCCTCAATTTTGACCCTTTTCACCTCCCTCGCTGTGTCGCCCTCTTCTGCTGCGCCTCCCTCTGTCGAAATGAGGAACGCGTGTTATTTCCTTTTATGTCCCCGATTCGGTGTGAAGTCCCCATGAAGGGTGGTAGATTAGCGCCATTCTCATCCAGATAATTTTAACAGCTGCAGCAGTGGTGCCGCTGCCGACATCTGAAGCCTCTTGTCTCCTGAGAGACACTCTGGCTGTTGGTTGAATTTCTGTCGCTTCAGATCAGCCCAGCTGGAGAAACACTAAACAGGCACATTTTATTCGCTACGGGCCCCCACGGATGTTCTGGCTTCACAATGCTGGAGCCACAGCATCAACGAAGTATTGACTGTTGTATTCAAGGAATACAGAGGGGGCTTGAGTTAAGTTTTGTGGAAATAAGAAAAAAAGAGGGCTGTTTGAAGAGGGAAACAGGCTGTTATTTGGATTGTCTGAACATGTTTCAAGTTTGTGGGTTTTATATCCTGGAGGCTCAAGTGCAAAAGCATGAAACCACTTAAAGTGGCCATCCTAGCAAAGACCCTCAATCAGGACGTGAGCATTCAAACTGAGGCTTGTAGTTTATTGTCGGATGTTAGGAATGATTTTCTGAGGGTGGACACCTGCTGATACACTACATTTATTTCACCTAATTACTCAGAGGTTAGTCATTTCCAGGGGACTGTTAAATATCTTCCCCTCTGTCTCATTTCCGAAGTATTCCGTGAATGCTAAGATGTTACAGATTTACTGTAACTCTCAGCACGTAATTGATAAACTGGATTTAATGTTCCAGCACAGTGTCTAGTGTCTGTTGTTACTCCATTATGGCATATGGCACTATTTTATTGAGTCATGGTTGGAATCGGGCAAGTTGCAGCCCATTCTCTCACCGAGGTGTCAAACATGTCTGTGGTCCAATGCTACAAACTATGATACTCTGAGTACACCTCTAGTGTCATTTCTGGAAGCGCCGCTCCAGTGGTCGAAAGAGTGAGAAATGTAGTTATTGGGTGATGGCTGAGACTGAGGGTGTAAATATCATGTTCATCTCTTGGTCAGGACCAGCCATTTTTTGTAGTCTCCACTGGTTGCCCGGATATGTCTCCAGCTACTGTCTCTAGCTAGGTATTTATTGGAGAAGTCTGCCTTGGAAACATATGAAATATGGGCAGGGTCTTTGAAGAAACACTTCCCCCATTGTAATTTATGAACAAACAGTCACTTCTCTCGCTGTAGTCAAACCTAAACCCTGCCTGTAGCTGCCAGTTGTTCCTCATAGGATTCTGATTGGTCCGAAACACTGTGGTTGGCTCCCACAAGCTCACATCTTGGCAAGATGGATTCTCACATGGTCTCGTGCATGATCAAGTGAATCAAGCTGCCTCATAAGGCAACATGTTTTGTCTACAGACATGCAAATGTATCTTCTCGTCTTTTTCTGTGCTCATTATGTGGACCTTACTTCCTTTCCCGAGCTACAATTACTTGCACAAGAACAGTTACTGTAGTACTGTAAAGCATCAAACAAATGTAAAGCACTGAGTTTGTCATGTAGTACTGTGGCAAAAGAGATGTACTGAGTGTTGTCAAGTACAGCATTGGAGAGCCTTTCTAATGCATTTGATACAACCGAAGGATGATTTATTTTTTTAGTCGTTTCAGCTCTGTAATCATTGAACTCAGTTGCAGGGTATGAGCCAGTGTCATTGGCAGATCCGCTGAACTGCCTGTGTGCTGTGTTTGCGTTGGGTGGATATTGATTTTGTGTTTGTCCTGGTAAATACTGTATTTTGGAAGCAAGTGCCTCACTGAAATCTGGACAGAGTTGTTGGATGGCAACAGAGGAGAGGGAATGACACACATGGGAGAGAGGTAAAAGAGTGCACGGAGCAACAGTGATACAGCAAGTAGGAAACGGTGAGGAAATGTGAGCTCGAGGACAAATGAAGAGAAGGAGAGCAGAGAGAACAGTGAAAAAAAAAAGGTTGTATGAAAGGATTCAGTAAAGGAGGAGATAGAATTAATGCAAAACAATAATGAGGGGAATGACTGCAGTGTTCAGTCTTTCTTGGAAAACATACAAACACACACACACACACACACACACACACACACACACGCGCGCGCACACACACACACGGACTCCGACTCACCTCCAGCAGTGCAGACAAGATTTGTGGCCAATTCTTCCCCCTCCCTCTGCTACCACTCCTTCCCTTTGCTGTTCAAGAACTTAATTACAGCAATAATTTGGCCTTGTTTGTAGTAGTCATTATTACATGCTGTAACTACAAGGCAGCTCATGTAAACACAGTGAACATGGACACCTGATCAGAGATGCGATCGGGCCTCTGCCCACGATCCACGAGAGGAAAAAAGAGTTGAGAAAAGAGCCAACTGTCAAGACGAAGTGTCAGGTGTAATGAACGCCAGAGCCTTCTCCGTGCTCACTGATGCTGGCAGACATGATGATGACGGAATTAAAGACAAAGACAAAATAATTAAGATGAGTTGGTACTTCATCTTGGCTGTTGATTGTGGTGTGTCATTTTAGTGATATGAGACAGTGAGGGATAAATGATCCTCTTAATGCTTGCTTTGTCTCTAATTAAGTAAAATTACAGATTCTCCCTCATTTTAACATCAACTAAAGACACTTGAGGATCTAGACAAGCCTAATTACAAAGCAGAGCAGCATACACCAGAACACTGGTGTCCCCTTCAGCTTCAGGGTGCTTTAAATATAGTGTTTTTGTTGGTTTTTTTTCTACTTTGATGTTGCTGATCGTGACAACGATGGGATACGTACTTTGAATTAAAGGCTGCCAGACACCCTCTGTAGAGGAAAAGTGGAACACGAGGCAGATGGGTGTTTGTCACGGGCATCAGCTGGGTAGGACGGTAAAAGCTGTTCAACTTAAAGCATCTTTGCTGGTACTTCTATGATATTATCATAAATGCTTAATATGTAATTAATGCCAAAAGGGGTCCCTCTGTCAAAACGATGAAAACAAAAGATGTAGTCGGAAGTAGCGTCATGGGAGTTGCTGTCGTCATTGTTAAACAAACACAGTTAGCTGTCTGACAAGGTAATGTATTAGTTTTTTTTCATGTCATGTTTCATGCTTCCTTCCTTCCTTCATTACTCCTTACTCCTTACCCATAATCCTTACTCTCTGATGAATGAGCTGATGGTTCTCCGAAAGCTATATCAAGAGGTGACCAAGGAAATGCACTGTTCCCTTAAATAAAATTATGAACTTCTCCGGGTTTGAAGGTTTGATTGTTGGAAACATTTGATTATGCAAACTGCAACAAAATATTCAACAAAGGTCTGGTGCAAAATAGAAGAAGTTTATCGTGATCATCCCTGCTGATCTACCATTAGATCATTTGAATTGAATCAAAATGTCATTAAAATCAAGTCAAGGTACATTCAGGCTTTAGATTTAGGTTTCTCATGCAGCATCAGCTCATAAGTATCTTAAATAAGGAAGAACACAAACAAACACACCAAATGACTGCTAATAGTAGAAAGGCTGATGTGTTATTATTATTATTATTATTATTATTATTATTATTATTATTATTTTGTAAATTAAAAGAATATGATAGGTGCTTGCTGTTGGCCCTTGCCCAATGATTAAAGGAGAGTGTACTCCAAATTGACAATTATTTAGTTCCTGCTTCTAAAAAAAAGCATCAGTTTTCTCACGCTGTCCAGTGCAACATCACTGTATCTATTCTTCTGTCTGAAACACTCCCAATTATTTAAGAAGAGAGTGTGACTTTATGTGATGTCACAAAGTCACAGAATTAAAGGGGCCGCTGATGAGGCATTTCAGGCAGTTCTGGAGCAGTGCTTTTGGTGGGAGTGAGGAGCTCCCGTGGGTGCTGACATTGACCTCTCTAACCTTTCCGATCTTTTACATGCACAAGAACCTATATGCTCTGAAAGAAAGGAAAAGAAATGCATAATAGGTCCCAAGAAGATCTGTTTAAGTTTCAGTTTTGGCTCTCAAAGGGAAAACGTTTGGGCACCCTTGATCTGTAGCATGTGATCTCTAAATTAAGAAAGAGCTTTAAGAGCTACCTCTGCAGCTATAGCTTTTCCAGACTATACCAAATGCTGCCAGATCAACACAAAAACACCCCTGCATAAATAGCCATCAGTGGAAGCCGGGCTTTTAAGTGAGACGAAAGGACTGCCACAGCTGGAGACTGCATTGCTTGAATTCCTGACTAGATAAATTGCAGACAAAGCTCATCCTGAAGTACTACTCAGTCTCCAGAACCCCGAGGAGGCATTCAAGTCTGCTGGGATGCCCCCCTCCATTTATTAAATGATTTTGCTGCAGTTACATAGCTGTATAAATGTCAGCTGACATGTGGGCGAAACTCCATTTAAAGCTTGTCAGAGAGATTTATCAGGGTATTAAAAACTTTTAAGTGTGCTGTTTTTTAAAGCTGTTGTGATGTGTCATACACCTCCAGAGCTTCCTATCACTGCAGCAGAGTGAACTGGGTTCTTTGGCAAATAAACACCGTATATTTAGCTATTGCACAGGCCACCACTGATCCATGCAGTGAAATAGCTGGTTTTACCACTGTGCGTTCAAATGTAGTAGGCAATCGACAGTTCATGTTAGTCTGTCATTCATATGTTAATTGTAAAAAAGTAATTGTAAGTAATGTATTCTTTTTATTTATCAAGAAACTGATATAAACGCATCTTGCACAGGAGAAAGAGCGTATATAACTTATCTGACCAGTGTGTGTCTGCGCGCGTGTGTGTGTATACTCCTGTAGCCTAGAGACTCATGTGATACACATTTGGCGTTGGCTCCCTTTAGTGACAAATACATGTCATCAGTTGACTAAGCACAAATGGGCCAGAACGAGGCCATCTCTGACCCACACTTTTCCAGCACTCATATGTTCCACATGCTGCCTTGCTAGTCGTCTGGTGCATAACATGAAATTATGACAGCAGTGTCATTTTTATTATCCTTATTCTAGAATTAGGGCTGATGCAACCGAGCCAACTGTGGGGTTTCCGTCATGGTGGCTGCCGTAACCATCATAAAGTCCCCCTGGTGCTGTTACACACACTCACACACGCACGCACACACACACCGTCTCTTCTCGTTTACTCTAGCACATAGCCACAGACTGTGGACCAGTGGATTTATGGTGTGTGAACAACACAGTTTCTTTTTCTTTTTTTTTTTCTTTTTTATGAGGGGCTTAGACAAACGATATTTGCAGCCAGTTGATCGTTATGCTGTACATTGTCCCATTTGGTGGAACACTTTTCTGCCAATAAGACTGGCAAAAAACTGGACAGTAAAGCAGACACACAAGGTCATCAAAAACAAAGGAGATGACAAACAAAATGCATGTGGAAATATTTTTTATATATGCAAAAAAAAAAAGAAAGAAATAGAGACATACTGGAGACATTTTTTATTCTCTGTCTGCGATGTTTCTGTTTTTACCTGGCTGTTATTGAGAAATGCAATTAGATTTTCTACACATCTTTTCAAAACACTCACACTTTTGATTGCTTAGTTTGTGTACCAAATTGCATATGCACATACATAAAAGGCAGGTTTTTTTTTGTTTTGCATGCATGCATGCATGCATGCATTTGCGCAATGTGATCTATCCAATACGTGCACAAACATACATACACACTAATGTGTTTCCTGATGCAGGTGCATTATATAATGTGGAGTAAGATCAGACAGTGTCCTGTTTGGCTGTTAAAGAGTCCCATGGCTGTCTGAGGAGACCGAGAACTGTCTCAAAGACGATAAGTATCAAGTTCTATGAATCAGGGAGATGGGGACAAAAAGCGCATAGCAGAGAAGTGCAGTATCCTATAAATTTAATAAAGGTTTTTCAGTATTTCCATTCTTCCATAGATAGACCAGGAAACCCAAAGTCTATCACTCAGCAGCACTACTAATTGACCAGAATGTTGTTTTTGCTTTTGTTTCAAGGAGTTGGTGAGGCAGACTTAATAAAGATAATGTAACATAGACATCCTGTTTTTGTCTGTCTTTTTTATTAGATTATTGTTTGGGCTTTTTAGCCTTTATAGGACAGAACAGCTCTAGAGAGACAGGAAATAAGGGAGAGAGAGAGAGAAAGAGAGAATACATGCAGTTAAGGACCTTAGGTTGGAATAGAACCTAAGGCGTTGCTGAGGACTGCCTCAGTACACGGGGAGCATGCTCCATCAGCTGAGAGACCAGGGTGCCCCATTTATGTCTGTCTTCATGCTAACAGTATAAAGCAGACACAAATGAATTTGGCATAGTTATGCAGGAGTGCACAAGTCTCTGGGAGGAGACACAGGCTGAGGAAAGATGTTGCACAGGAAATAGCAAGGTGTCAGAAACCTAACCTCCTGCTTAGAATCAACTGCCAAAAATAAGATTAATTTTAACAGTCTAAATGCAACGTTTCCTGATTTCCTCTGTGGTTGGTAGAGCTACTTAACTGTACTAATTCTCTTGTGTTTATTTTATTTTGATTTTCAATGGTTGGCTGTGTCTGGGGATGGACTAATATTTTAGCAATAAAATGATAGATGATTATATTTTTGGGTTGACTGTCCAGTCCTGTGAGTGAGATATCTCAGGCATTAGGTTTTATTTATTTATTTTTTTAATCAAATTCTGCACAAACAGAATACTCTATGGAATACTGTAAGATTAGAGTATGAACTGTTTAGATTTTGGTGGCCAAAGATCTAGGTTAAGGTTATTTGACAATAATGCAATCATTCTCATGCTAATTATGTGTCAAACATGTCTAATAGGATAATTTGATGCAGTCAGGAGATTTGGTATCCAAAAGGTCAAAGGTCAACTTCGCTGTATATAACATTTGTTCAGATAATTATTTGGTGACACCAATTTTTGTGTTCACCTTGGCCATGTCAGTCAAAACTAGCAGGGTGAATAGATGAGATAGGCTTACTAAACTGTTAAAACTGACCTCTCAGAGGTCACGTTTGCTCAGTAAATTCACATTTGCTTTAGACTGCTTGTTGTCATCAAGTGTGAGGGGATATGACGTTTTTTTCGACCAGCAGCTTTCTTTTGCATGAAAATTTGATTTTTGACTTTGACAAGGAAGGAAAATCGGACTGATCTCAGGTGCAATTGGTTGGCGTTCCACAATTCTCTACTCACCCGGGGGACACAAGAGATTTGCCAATCCTTAAAGTAAATGAGAAGCGGCAGGCTGCCCTACCTCGCTGTGCCCATTGTGTCCCCAGTCTAAACGAAGAACGAGTGGCATAAATGGATGCATGAACTCATGGATAATGCATCAGGGGTGTCATTAAGGAGACTTTGGGAAAATTTCAACAAGTTCAGGTTAGTCAGCCTGGCAGGTACATTGGGCGTCTGAAGCACAGCTACATGGTTTCACCTGTGCCAACACATCAAATTTGATTTTTGCTTGGACTACACTGCTGAACTTACTATCTATGTTAGCAGGGTTCATCCATCCTTTTCAAACTGTTATACACTCTACCAATGGAGCAGACACCCTTACATCTGTCTGGCTTGGGTAATTCAATTAACTCACCAACATTTGATCAAATAAAAGTCCAAGCCTGTAAGCTTAATTAAATACAAGGGGGTGGGGAAAGGCCCATGAGTGTGTGTGTGTGTGTGTGTGAGAGAGACAGTGTGTCTGCACCTACACATCTGGGAGAGTATGAGTGCATTTGTGCTTGTTGGTATAAGTGCATGGATTGTGTGTGTGTGTGTGTGTGTGTGTGTGTGTGTGAGAGAGAGTGAGACAGCAGGTGCATGCCAGCTTCAGTTTGTGTGTTTATGCTTGCCTGGCTGTTTGGGTGTGTGTGTGTTTTTATAACTGGTTGCTAGGCAAGGGATGAGATAAAGCGTTTAACAGAGACACAAGAGATTTCCAACGTGCTCTTCCGTTGAGCTGCTGAATACACAATAGGAGGGAGTTCAGCAAAGTTCAAGTAAACCACTTCTGACTGCTCACTCAATGCTACATGAATATGGATTTGTCTTAGTTTGATTTCTTTTTTCACCAAAAAAAAGAATTAATTATTCAGAAAACACCTTGCAGCCAAAACAAACAGGCAGCAGCGTTCATGCACAAGGAAGGGGCACGAATGCCCTAAAGAATTTGAACTACCAAATTGACATCAACAAAGATGGGGCACAAGCTCAGGCAGAAGTTAGACTCAATAATTTACACGTATTTATTCACAGTCAGCACACAAAAAAAACAGAAAGTAACTTTCTGTGTATCTGCCTGTTCCCTTTTTGTGGATATCAACTTTAAGGCGAGTATTGATTACAAAATATCAACACACTACAAATAAATCCAAATTAAGTTAAGCGACCTTGACCAAATGTCTGGATTTGCACATCCACTTCCTAGAATGATAAAAACCCTTTGCTGAAGTCTAACCAAGTTTGCCTGCAGAGGCGGCATTTACAGATATATGTAAAAGCTGTTTTGGTGAACACTTTGCATCTCCAGCAACCTCGGATCCTCCCCACGTTGAAGAGGTTGTCTCTGGAGGATGATCCTTAGATAATTCTGGAAGTCCTTGAAGCGTTGGCTGCAGCATTTCGACAGCAGAATATAGAATGGATGCTTTTTATGCCACCAGATAAGCATGGCCCCCCATCCTTGTGAACTGAACCAGCCAGTCTTTACTGGCTGCTGGTTTCAGGGGAACCACTGTAAGGAATGCTGGCTTACATTTCATTGTGACTGCATTTCCAGCACCTTTATGCGGAGGAAGCTCTGTGACTGCCTCTAGAAAGTCAGTTGATTGGGCCCCCGGTGCCACCAACCCTCCACCCTCGCTGCAGCCGTAACACAAGAGGAGATACATATGTTCATTTTGCCATCAGCAGGTGGACACATGGAACTCTGGGCATACACATGGATGTATTTAACACTAAATGAAAGCCTGCATCCTGTTCCTGCTGCTGTCTCCTCTGCTTATACTCCACTTACATGCCTCACTGGACTTACCCATTATCAAGACCATGTTGCATCATCTGTACTCTGATTTGCTGGTGAGATTTTGCTGTCTCATCATGGATTGTTGGATGTATAATTGGTGAGGCAGGGTGGCTGCTTGTGGTACAGACCTGGGTCACCGTCTTGTGTCATTCTGGTTGGTCAGTGCCATTCTACAGTCGTACCTTGGTCTGGTATCAATGTGGGGCAATGGTTCAAACACGGTACTCTGTGCTATGTAAAAGTTGTTATAGTTGTTATAAATGACCGCACTCGATGGTGGGATGGAAAGCCATCCGTCATAGATATTTGTTAAAATATGGCAATAATGGTGCCTAATTTTGGCCGACATCAGCTACTATCATCCATCATCATGTCATCATCCATCATTGTAGACATCCCCAATAGATATCGTCCATACTGACAGCTTAAGACACAGGAAGTGCATGCATATCACTCGTACATAACAGTGATCCATACATTTACTAATAGAATTGGGTTAAGGACCAGGTCATCTGTTCTTTGGTGTGCAGAAGAATGCTCCTCCAGAGGACTTTCTCCTTAGGACCAGCTGTATGAACATAAAGGGACATGGTGGTGTATTAGATCTACACAAAGAGCTCGAAGGGCTGTCCAGGCACCAATAAAAATGAAATTCAGCACATCCTGGACTCAATGCTAACCTGCATTCACTAGGTCAAATAGTGAGGGAGAATTTGCTCCAGGCACAGGAATCCCCCCCCCCAGCGTCTGTGCCTCTGTGAAGACAGTTTTCAACAGGAGATAAAAGTGCCTGTATTGGTCCCTTTTTCTGGGTGTAAGGTGCCATTTATCGTCACATGACGAATGAGTTACCCCCGTTGGAAAAAAAAACCCAAAAACACATGCCATGTCAGTCTCCTGAAACTAGCAATGAGGTGATGCAACACCTGTCTCAGCCAGAAATGGAGAATGAAAAAGATCAGTTCAGACTGGCAGTTACAGAATCATCCAGGCTTGACCGTGTCCTTTGTGATGACCATTTCTCAGGAGGCCAGAGAGTTGAAACCACTACCACATCGAGATAGTGCTACACACCCACACCCACCTACTGCCTGTCAGAACAAAAGTAATGGAACTGGTCCCTTGTAGATCTGTTTAAGCACCAGACCATTTTCATTAAACCATTTGGTTCTTTGCGGGGCGCTCACAATGCTTTGACAACTCATTAACATGGTGCTGCACCTTTTAGCTGCTGCTGTCAGCTGGGATTTAAGGGCTATCTACACAGGGACGTTCACTATGACAGAAAGTACAAATAGATCATTTTATTAAATAGTTCTTATTCAAGTGGATGTTGGAGTCAGCACCATTTGACGACGACAGTGGCCAACAAAACCACTTACAGCCAATTGAAATCCATCCGAGTTTACAGGGCGTCATGTCCACAACATAATTGGCTGCAAATCACACATTAAAAAATTGAATTGTACCTGAGATACACTGCCAAAAGGTCTTTGGAGCAGATGGAGTCTCTGCACATAGCTAACTTTGGCAGCTATTTGAGATGTATTTTTAGTCTTTAGTCACCACTGACTAAACATTAGCAGATATATTTGCTTAGTTAATTGGGCTTTCAGTTTACACTTTTTGAGTCAAATAGCCCAACATTTCTTCACAGTTTTAATTATCAAAGATCTATTTAGCTCATCATCATCTCATCGCCTGATTTTTTTTTTTTTTTTTTTTTTTTTCAAACTTCAATATTTATCACAATGATATTGTGCTATTGTGCATTCTTTCGGGCAGGATAATCGTCTAACGAACGAATCTGATATGGTCACAGCCCTCCTCTGAAGAATGCGTCGTCCTTACTGGTGCTCTTCGTTTGTCGCTGTTTACTCGTATGAACGTCTGAGCAAAATGTAACGACTCGTGTAACGGAGTGTTTCCTCTGAACTCTCCCATCTGTGAAGAGCTCCAAGAACCTGTAGCCTTCTGGTTTTCTGTGTTTTTCCGTGCAGTAAACAGCAGTCACAGGTCAGCAATTCTTTACCCATTCCCCTAAGCAGCTGACGCAGCTGGAGCGTGCAGTGTGGGCTTGACGTCACCGTTTACGTAATGTCATCATCACTGTGGGTGGTCGCATTGTTGCCATCATATCTCTCCGTATAGTTATTGTTCTTTGTGCAATCGGCCCTTAAACACTCAGCTGTTGTGACAGCTGACAATGGAATTTACTTTCAAACCCCCTTGTGGTACGCCTGTAATTGATGGTCCTGACGTCACACGGGTGGTCGTCCACCTCCTCCCCGCACGCAGCCTGTGAGCATTCGTCCTGCTCCAGACTCTTCCTCTTTTCTTGGAAAAGATCTGTTGAGTAATTAAAATTTTATTTCCTTCCCAAACGCCACCTGGGAAGAATATCTGCAAGCCACGCAAAGAATATCTAGCAGTCATCTGAGACTCGAGCTCGGTTGCTGCAGTACACCCGTTCAGTACTGACTCGCAGCGTTTATAGAACGCCAGTGCTGGCTTTTATAGTCCTGATGCAGTAAGTATGCACAGTAGGCAGATTCTGTGGTTGCCTCTGCATGAAGGAGCAATTTGTTATCCCGGGTAAGTAAGTAGAAGAGGAATGCCCCTGCCACTGTCAAGGTTTGGAGTTATTCTCCCGTCGGTGCCGCTCTTATTAAACACAGGAACACTGTTTGGCTGGTTACACTGGCCAAGTGCTCTCCTCACCAATTTGTGGAGAGGCAGATTTTGTTTGCAGTTAACTCCTGTTTCTATTTACATTTTGCTTATGATGTTCACAGTATTTAAATCAACATAATTAACAGTTAATGAGTTTGTCTTTCCCGAGGTGTCGAGTGTGTCGGTGTGTGTGTGTGTGTGGCACATATACATGCCCCTTATTTGATAAAGCCGACCATGATGATGATGCAGCTAACACCCCGTTTCTCAGGAGAGCTTCTCCTCTGCCATCCTCAGTTTCTCTTGTTTCTCTTTCCTCTTATCTGCCCCTCTGAGATCTCGTTTTTCCCTCGCTCCTCTCCTCTCCTCTCTTCTCTCCTCCTCTCCTCTCCTGCTCCTCCCCTCCTCCTCCTCCTCCTCCTCATCCCAGACTTTCTTCCCCTCCTCAGGTGACAGGGTGATGGATTAAGCCCAAATAAACTCGTTCATCTTTCAATTAGAGCCAGTGTTGAGGAGGTGCCAGCCATTATGAAGCTGTCTGGAAGACTGGGAGCGAGGGAGTGATGGAGAGAAGAAGGGGGGTAAAAAAAAAAAAAAAAAAAAAAGAAAGAAAAGGGGGTGAGAGTGAGTTATGGCATTAGTGCGCGAGACAGAGACAGAAAGATTTCTGTGAAAGACGGAGTGAGAAAAGAGGTGAGAAGGGAATCGAGGGGTGTGCGGCGTTTGCGTGGAAGAAAACTTATTGGTTGAGGGAGCAGATCCAACTATTAAAACATCACTCCTGCGCCGCCATCAGAACACAACTCCCATGCCTGGCCGACCACCCACGGTCTGGCTCCCCACGTCATCACCAGCCCAGCTTGTGCTTTTACGCAACATTGCCTTTCACTGATTTGATTTTTTTTTTCTCTCTCCCCCTCCATTGTTGTCGCCGTTTCTTATGAGTCTGATGAGTTTGTTCTAAAGACTTAGTCAGAGAATTGGAGGGCTGTGGTGTGCGTTTGGAAAAAAAAAAGAGGTCTCGCATATACATGTGGGCGTGAAGGCGTGCATATATATATATATATATATATATATATATATATATATATATATGTCTGCTAATGTGTATGCGTATTCTCACGTATTACAGGCTGCTTGCGTATTTATTTTCATTACAGTGTGTGAATAGTGTATATATGTATTCATACACAATGATGCCTGTGTGTGCGGGGGCGCTTGAGAGGAAGGAGACAGTGGTGTTTGAGGAGGCTGTTATAACTTAGTACCCTCGCCTTCATTCTCTCCCAGAAACCAATACTGAGTTGTTGGCACACTTTCGTTTTATTTTTTTTTTTCCGTTTTCCTCCTGCTTCTTGAAGGGAATATTATGTACTGTAGGCACACGGGGACGAGTTCTAATGAATTTGAATGAGCGTCTCAATTTATTTTCCATGTTTTATTTATTTTTTCAGGGTATGGGGAGTAAATTGAATCGACAGTGGTGATGCGTGCGCTAGTCAGGAGCAATATAGGGACCTGCTGTTCTGATTAAGTTCCTGTTATGGAGCCGTTCATTATTGATTTCATTCCCCCCCTCCTCCACTTCTCCACCCCTCTCGCATTTCGCATTCGCTCCGTATCTCTTTCTTCTCAGCAGGTCTTGTGCTCTTTCCCTCTTCTCCGCTGTCAGCTCTCATTTAAAAGCAGCACATTGCTGTTTTGTAAAAAGCTTCAGTTTCTATTTTCAATTATTCTCATTATTGTTTTTGCTTCCAATCCCACCTCTAGTGTTTTGCTTTTCGGCAACATTGCAGCGCTGAGGCTCCCGGATCATGTTGTTCAGTTGTTTCACTCCCCCTTGATAAGTGGACTCAGACGACATCTATGGTTTATTTACCAGTTAGATACGGAGTATTATTTGGTGAAACACTGAATCAGTTTTTCTGTCTGTGCTGTTGTTGTTGGGCTGTGCTCGAGTGAGGACTACTAGCATTTGTCCTGAAACAAGAATTTGCACAATGCACTGTCAAACATGATCTTTTAGCTTCCATTCTGTTTTTTTATCCGGGGTTTTTTTCTGTTGTATTGGTGTAAATCCAAACAGAATTTTTGTGCTTTACACACATGGCCACATCTCAGCAGACGATTCACCGTGAGTCACCGATTCTTTGTACAGTTTGTCTGTACACAAAGGTGTTATGTGGACCGTCGTCAGCTCTTGTCAGGCTAACAGACTGAGCTCAGTTTGCTGTGTATTAATTAGCACCAATATACACGGATCATCAGTCACAACATTGAAACAAAGTGAATAATATTGACCATCTCATTACAATCTGGTGTTCTCAAAGGAAACCTTGAGTTGATCATTCCTGTGGATGTTACTTGTTGATATATACCACCCACCTGCTTCAGACCAGATGTCCCAGGCCATAGCAACAGTCCTCGCTGATGGCAGTAGCACCCCGTTGGCTGGTCAGCGCATCGTTGCTATACTGCAAAAACTGTTCAGGAATGGCTCGGCGAACATGACAGAGCTCGAAGTGCCGCCTTGGCCTCCAAGCCGCACAGATCTCAGTACGCTTGAGAGTCCGTAAACGGCCCTGAGACTGTAGCTCAGCATTCTGGGGTTTGAGTCATTCTCGTTTACTCCGGAGCATTGCCTGATTAACTTCACTCACGTCCTGTTTAAACAAAACAGGTTACAGATTCTCAGGTGAGCGGTAGTCTCTTGCCATTCGAATGCAAACTTTTGTTTAGAACCGTTCCAAGGCAGATGTCTGCCTTTTAAATTAAGCTCCAGCCGAGCAGATGCCGCCAGTTTCCAATACCATCACCTGTGGGATAATGCACATAATGCATGCTAATGTGTCTGCATGTACACTGAACAGAGCAACCTCAACCTCATTTAATGTGTTGACCCCTCCCCCTCTCAAACTAGCACATCTGTGCCAGCTAACCATCTAAAAGTTTGCATGTCGTATATTTAAAGGTAACAGGTGGGCTGCGACTCAGTGGGAGGCCTGTTCACCACACGCTGGCGGTGAAAAAAGACAACAAAAAATGTCTTTCTGCGAGTATGAAGTAGTTTTGGTTTGTTAGTGGTGATAGGTCACAAGCACTGATGTGTCTTTCAAGGAATTAGCATGCTCTCGCAAAAAACAAAAACAACTGCAATCCCTTTAAGAAGCCTACAGTTAAATCTCTTTTTGTGGAGGATTAAGAAGTGCAGCTTCAGTGAAGTCAGGGGCTGGCAGCTGTGTTGAGACTGAGCTACGGTTAGGAGGCAAACTGAAGGGCCACTGTCTGCTCGTGTTATTATGACTAACTTCCTTTAACCTGACCTCTCCATGAGTCAAGAGCCACCTCACAGAGAAAGGAATGCAGAGACAGGTTCCATGGAAAATGAAGAGGGGAACCTGTTGTTTTTAATGAGTGTCTGGCCCTCTCGACTGGCTGGCTGGTTTGCTTACTGGCAGTGTGGGTGGCTGGTTGGATCACAGACGGGCCGGCTATAGCATGATGTCGTTTTTTTTCCTGGCCAATTTTCTCTGTTCCCCGGGTTCCTTGGCTTTTTGGTTGCTAAATGTTTGGCTAAATAGCGTAAAGTTTAGTTGGTCAGGGTAAAAATTGAGTAGTTCTCTTCACCCAGGACGGCTTTTTGAGATCATTTTGATGTCTTACACATCAATCTGATGCGTTTATTTATTTAACATATTATATGCAGGCATTTTTAAACTAATCCTAAAAGCAAGGTTTCAAAGGAAGTTTTGCCCAGCAGCCTCTGTCTGCCTTTTAAAGGAACCACCCTGTCAAAATCCTGGCCTTCTTAACACAAACTGTGAGAGATTGAAAGTGGCCCGCTGAAACATCTGTGGTCTTGGCTGAGAATTAATAACAACAGATAGACCGGGATTAAGGATCCTGGAAGTGAGCTCTGGGATGGAGGGATGGAGAACTTGGCTGGGAGGTGGGGGTTGAAAGTTTGGAACAAGGGGTGAGGTAGGGGTAAGGGTGTGGAGCTGGGAAACTGCGGAAGCCTAGAGGATAAGTTGAAAGTTTGGGTTCGGGTGAGTTCAGGACTGAGGTAACCGTGGGTGAGGAGAGATGGATGTGGGAAGTGTGCGGTGAGTGTTGAGAAATCGGGGTGAAGCCTGGAACAAGGGCTGGTGTAGAAAACAAAGCAAAAACTGCTGCAATGCTTCAAAGAAAACGAATAAAATCCAAGCTGTTGTAGCTGTATTTAGTATTTCTGGCCCAGGTAATAACTGCAGCGCTGAATGGACTTTTATTTAATCACTTAAAATACCCAATACAATGAATTACTTTGATGCTAAATCAATATTTTTATAGTGTGGGATTCGGTGTAAGGGAGACTATGAATTAAGGATGAAGTGTGGCGGAGGGAAAGGACTTGTGTTTCTGTGATGTGGAGACTGCAGTGAAGCATGACTCTACAGCTGGTTTACGGACTACGAATTGAGGTTTGCGGAAGCGGAGTTATGTTCAGTTCTTCTTGTCAGTTTTCTGGACCACAGTGGGGACGCTGAGGCCTGCTTTAGCTAAGGCTGCACTGAATAGATGGATGGATTACAGATAAGTTGGAACACAAAAGAGCTTGGACTGAGCCGGAGTTGGCTTTCCCAGCTGGGAAGCTGGTCTGGGGCGTCAGCTGGAGGGTTGGGGATGAGGGTCATTTGACGCTATTTTGGCTGTTCCCGGATACAGAGAGGAGTAGACGCGAAGGAGGTCGCTCTCTCCGCGTCTCCCTCGCACAAACTCCTTTCATGCTAAGCCAGTTAAACTTTTGGGAAGATGATATTATGGATGATACGGAGCGCAAGATGAGTCAGCCACAGGAATCCCAGAAAACCCACAGTGGTTGGCTGGACTACATAGAGGGAGAGAGAGCGTGAGACAGAGGGAGGCACACAGGAAGTGTGTGTGTGTGTGTGTGTGTGTGTGTGTGTGTGTGTGTGTGTGTGTGAGAGAGAGAGAGAGAGAGAGAGAGAGAGAGAGAGAGAGAGAAAGGGGGGTAGAAATATGAAAGCCAAGGAGAAGTAAAGGAGAAAGGGAGTCATGGGAATGTGTCACTGGAAGGAGTAATTGTTGTTTCTGGGAATTAATGATTTTGACCTCATTCTAAGTTCCTATCAATTCAGTGAAGTAAGTATCCCTTATTAGTCACCGGTGAACATAAAGAAGTGAACAATTACAACCAATAACCAACTCCTCCTAAAGTCGACTGGCAGCCTGTCAGATCGACATTGTGTTGCTGAGGCAGTGCTAATGTGTTCATCTCAGCAGAAGTGTGCATGTGGTTTCAGAAGAACAAAAAGGAAACTCTGCACTTGGAACAAAAAAGTCCTTCCACAGTTGTTTTGCGGTAAAGGCAGAATGCCAAAAGAAACATTAGCATCAATGAATATTTCATTAGCTATCATGACTAACTGTGATGACTGTCCGCCGCCATGTTCCGCACAGGCAACAGCTGAGAATTCATCCCTGCCTGAGGTTTGACACACAGGATGTTTCTGCCTGGACTCATCATTCTTACCTCTCGTCATAATTATCACAAGCCTTTATTTCAATGTATTTGTGAATTCTGCCTCTGGTTATCTTACAGTAAGCTGGTGGGGCTGCCTCGTGTCACAAAAAGAGAAGGGTCATCCAGTGCACACGCGCTTTCAAAGATTGTCACCGATGGACGGTAAAACACTTGTAGAAGGTGTTGCACAGGAGACACACAGGAGGCGGAAACAACTTAAAAGGTCAATACATGCAAGCAGTAGCGAGTTAGTCACTTCCTCTACAGCAGTCAAGTTAAAAGGACCATAGCCTGCGAGGAGGGGGTTCTCTCTTTCCTGTGTCTGTGTGTGTGTGTGTGTCTGCTTGTCTGACATTATTTGACAACTGACAACTGTCAGTGGAGCCCAGCAGCGCATTTCTTCTGATCTGCCCAATTGGTTGGGTTCAGAAAAGTCATACTTCAGTACAATTAAAGATAATGTGATGTACAGGAAGTCACCTATGTGAATAGTACTAGTGTAAAAGTAGTAGTATGTTATATATTATATATTTTCACATGTATATAGGAACTGTATCCTACTGGTTCAGCATGTTTTCTAATGTTTTTTATTTGTATCCGGTTGCCAACAGAATAAATGTTTTCAAAAATGTGTTACTTGTGCTCTGATGCAGATCATAATCTGCAAAGTAGAACATACAACATTTTTCTCCAAAATCTAGTTAAGTGAAGGTGTAAAGTAACATAAAAAGAAAGGGCAGGTACCTCTACCAGTCCATCACTGGCTAGCATGGATGCCAAAAGCAAGCAGGCGGCGCTTCCTGGCATTTCGCAGGTTTTCCACCTGCTCTGTGTTCCCGGGGTCTGCATCACAATGTATTAATACACAGAGGGTTTGTGGGAGATGTGGCCTCAGACATGACTCAGACCTTACTGATCATCTCTAGCAAGGTCATGAGTTCATTTGACAGCCATACTGCAACTAATTTGAGGCTGATACATTCAGGATTAAATATCCAGCATGTCGCACTCTTCTGTTTTTCTTCGGGTCTGTGCTGTCATTGGGGCTGACATTACGTCTGTGCTGGGGTATTTCGTCTGTTGTCCTGCCAGGCTTGCACGATGGGGTCCAGAGACAGGCCTGGGAGCAGTGTGAGGCTGAAGTCCAATATCCTCTGCTACTGGGCAGACACAACTGGAAGGAAGCGAAGGGTCAGGCAAGAAGAAGCATAGTCCCATGTTTTATGCATAATATCACTGGCTGCGTGCCTGCCCACAGACTGATCATTTCACCACTTATTCATCGTCGAACCTCAAACAAGCACATTACAAATGATGACTGTTTTTGGTTTTCTCAAGTGGGATATTTCTGTTTTCCATTGGCCTATTTTCTCACAAGGCAGAGAGTAAAGCCGACACAGAACCAAATTGTGAGCAAGCGCTTTCGATCGACTGGCGCAGATTTAATTTTATGAAAGCAGAATTGCTCCTTAAATTAGAACCACCGCCGGTCGCAACACAGGAGAACGCCACAGACAAAGAACGACGCAGCCCGAACATCCGTGAATTTCATTTTTCACCAGCCAGCGATTTACCCAGCGATGCCACCAAGCAGTGACATGCAAGTGAGACATATCGGACCGTGTAACGAGATGCACGCTTGGATCTTGTGCCAGTCCTGGTTGTTAGACACGAGCACGGGAGTGGAAAAGTGCTGACTCACCCTTGAGCTCCTGGTATCATGTACCTTCCAAACTTTCGCAGTGTTGCAGTGACCTTGAGCGGCGCCGAGAGGAGCGAGCGAGCGAGCGAGTGACTGTGGAAAATGAGGAGATAGAGAGAGAGAGAGAGAGAGAGAGAGAGGGACCCCTCCAACCTGCTTCTCGACAGATAATCTGTCAACCCCCCACCGGTCCCCAGACTCATGGTACATGCGGCATATACACACATATGCTACGTGGAGAGAGTGCGCGTACACACCCGCACACACACACACACACACACACACACACACTCACTCCTCACCAGCCGCCTACTCCTGCAGCACAGCTGAGTGTCTGACAGTGAGGTAGTCGGTGGAGAACGCGCATACCTCCCTCCTCTGTTTCAACTCCATCCATCACACCCAACGCGCCGCTTTCTTTCTCTATCTTTCACTCTCTGCCTTCTGCCTCATACATTATCTTTCACCTCTTTAATAACCGTCCCCTCTCCTTTTGCCGTGGGTCCTCACACGCTCGTTGTTTCTCCCTTTTCACTCCCGAAACTCATCGCGTCTTTTATTTGTCTTTGCCTCATCCCTCCTGAATCCGTTGCGGGGGAAATAAAAAAGCTTAATCACTGAAAAATGGACACGGCGGAGAACACACACTGGTCTGTAATCTAAGTACAAGCTGGATAATTATAGCCTTGTGAAGTGCTGCAACCAGTATGAGAAACAAGGCTCGCCGTGAACTGTTGTTGGTAACAAATCCGAAATTGCAAACTATTGATTAGCTCACTGACTGTTTATCAGCCCACAGACACTTCTTGTGCCACACGCGCATGTTCATATGTCTATTACTTGTGAGGACTGACATAAAGCACTAGTCCTTTAGCCTGGCCTCAACCATATTAACTGAATGCCTGACCCTAAGGCTTACCTTAACCCACACCTAAACCAAACTCTGAGCCCCAAATTGCTTATTTTTGTATTTGTCAAGCCAGCAGTCCAAAACCCAGAACTCTTTGTTTACAATCAGAGATGACAGAAGAGTAGCAATATCCACGATTTCCCTCATTTAGCATGGTTTCTCCTCGCTTCTCGTTCCTATGCCTCTTCGCTGGTGCCATTCGCAACTCAGACAAATTCTCATCTAGAGTGAGAGCAGCGTCAGAAAATGCTGCTTAATCGCAAAAACTTTTTGTATACCAGCAGAGAGGTATTACCTTTCAAGAAAGCACATATTGTGGGGGCTTGGTGTAGTCTTTGTGGTGCGTTCAAGTGCAGCCGTGACGCAGGAGATATGAGGTGACGCAGGACCTACGACGCAGCTAGTTCTTTGATGTCAGTTTGGTGTGTCTGGGCTGTCAGCTGTCCGATGAGAGTTTTCATCTTATGTTGGAAATATAGATAGCAGTTAACTTGTGTGCCCCCCCCGAGTGGGTAGAGTACGGAGTATGAGTCAGTGGGCTGACATTAACTGGCAATCCTGCGAAGTGCGCAAATGCATCGCAAAGGCTCAAGATGAGTCACTCCTCACATCAAAGAGGATAATTGCACTTACTGACTCAATTACCACGTTTGAGTTTGAATTACTTCTGCTGAAGTTGTTGCAGAACAAGCTGCAGTGAACAGACGTGCTGTAAAAGACTGGGAGACGGAGAGGAAATGGGAGCATTGGGTTTGTTGGAGAGGAATGAGAGAGATGGCGGTAGTAAATGTGTAAGAGAGAGAGATGGATTTAGGAATACGGAGCGGCGATGCCTTCTCCGCCATGTGCGATCATTTAGACCATTACTGGTCATATTGTTTGTTCTCAGCGCACTGCTCTCTCATCCATCTTACTGCCAACTTAATTTCCCTGCTATGTGACGGTTAGATTTATAGACGTATTCCCCCACTGCGCCGCCACAGGAGGTGGAGCAGCACAGATGTGATGAAGCACTGTCCAGAATCCAAGAGCTACAGTCGAGTTCCCGGTCTGTGCCAAGAGCCATGTGAATGTGGGTGGGGGTGATGAGTTGGTGTTGGGGAAAGCGGCTGAACCTTCTAGAGACGCTGTGACTAAATTCAATTCAACATCTGTGGCAAGAGACGGTCCAGTTAGTGGTGATCATCTTCTGGATGGTTGTGGGCAGGGTCTGTGGATCTGATAGCGCTCCTTCACACTGTTTGTGGAATTAAGTGGTGATTATGTCAAAGGTTAAAGGGACAGTTCACCCACAAATTGCACTTTTGCCGTTATGGAGACAGAGAATTCAAAACACCAGTTAGGCTCGAAATTTGACACAACTTTCTAATATAACTTTCTTTTCGACATTCAACTGGAAGCTCAATTTTTGTGGCTGTAAGTTGAGGATTAATTTTTAAACTTTGTCCAGATGACATTTACTGTATTAATTCAGCTTCCTTTCAAATTATAGTTACGTGAATAGGGAGTGCCACAGTGATGACATTTGATATTTAAAAGCAGACATGGACAACTTTTCCACTTTACAGCATTTCCCTTAGCAAACACAGCATGAACCACATTACTACTGCTAGCATGAAATATAAACCCGATCTCAGTGCTATGACATGGCGTTCATCGAGTGAATTCCTGTCCATTTACCTCGCCTCTATGTCTTGTCTGCCTCTTTCTGTCGGCGGGGTTCTTTTCCTTTGCAGTGTAGAGTTTCTGCAGTTATTTCAGGTCGTCTTCCTTTACCTGGGGACAGTGATCAGGGAGAAACACTGCCCTCCTGTTTTGTGTTTCCCCGTGTTGATTCCTAAGTCACCGCCTTGTCACAGAAGGTGCCTTTGTTTATGAAGCTCCCTCAGTGAGGCTGGCAACTTCAGCGTCCTCGTTAAAATCGGTCATATAAATGCGCCATGTAGCCATGTTTTCTTTGTACAGTGTTAACTAGAACTGAGCAATATCAAACAGACATTACAGCATATTTGGGATTTTAAATTTTTTTTTAAGATCATACAAACAGACCTGTTGCGGCAGCGGAGGCATATTGCAGCAGTATTTTGGAGGTTACTGCTGGTTTATTGGCATAATGTAGCTTAACATACAGACAGAGAGGACTGAGGTTTGTAAGAAGAAATCCTGCTCGCCTATTTGGCAATATTTATGATGGGGGGACGATAGTGGTTACCCTGATGTTAATGTTGAACATAAAATTTTGGATATCGCCCAACTATAAACTTAACTGTGTATTTTGCTTGTAAGCACTTTGAATCTATGTGTCATGTGCTGCATAGATTTATTATGTGTGCTGTGCGTTCTTACATCATTTATGATATAATGTGACATATAAAACAATTTCTTCTGTCATATTCATTTTTAAAGTTATAGCCCAGCACTAACTGAGGGTCAAGACGTATGTATTTGTATGTGATCTCTCTGCCCATATGATGAATATTAAAGGGGTGATGCACTGATTGGCATTCAAGGTACGCTCGTCACTTTTTAATTGTGTCAGTGCACCTTTAATAGATCCTGTGTAAAATATTTGACATACCAAATGTACATTTTTTTCCATTATCTGTAATTAAGTGGGAAGCATGTGGACTGGCTGACCTTGATGACCCTCAGATGCACAGTATAGGAACTTGATTTGGGACCATACCAAGCCCAGTAATCACCAAATTAGACCACATTAAGTCACAAAACAATTATCCTTTTTGTTTAGCTCAGAGTATAATTGATTGCACTTGCACCAATTGTAAAAATGAGATGTGTACTGTACACCAAGCCCCGTGCAGCGAGGCACCCTGAGTCTGTACACACAGAGTGACTTCCGAATTCATCAGATGTCTGACAAAAACAAAAGCCATAGCTGTTGCTTAATGAAGCATTTCATTTCCATCATCTTTTCTACACCCCCACAGGATTTCTATGTATCTCTTTACTTGATGTATGTGAAGTGCAGCAGAGCACCGTATCTACATAATTTTAGAAAGAGGGCTCTGAAGCAGTGCCTCACAGTTCACAATGGGCTGGTAATGAGTCACAATTTTCTTCCGCACAGAAATAACTGATGTGTCTGTGTATTTTTCGCGTATGTGTGTGTGTGTTAGTGCTCTGCGTGTGGAACAAAGATAATTGAATGTAAGTGGTGCCTATCAACTGTGGTCGTATTTCTCTGTGGTACTGAAACCTACGGAGATTTGAAAACTCATTTAGCCGTGCCACTTCAAAGAAAAGAAAATATTACGTAAAAACTATGCTGGAAGTGTGGGCCCCCTTCCTCCCCCCTCAGCCCCCCCCTCTTTTCCTCCCCCCCTCTGCTGTTGCGGTGTAAAGTGCACAAAAGGAGTGGAGAAGTGGAAAATGAATTAGGGCTGCAGTTCGACTGTATTTTCATGCGCTTGCAATCGTGTGTGTACGTGCACGCACACACACGAGCATGCACACATGTATTTGTTTGTGTGTGTGTGTGTGTGTGTGTGTGTGTGTGTGTGTGTGTGTGTGTGTGAGAGACTGCGTGCCCATGTGCCAGCATGCTTCTGTTCACATCTTTGTCTGGGCGAAGTGCATGTTTGAATTCATGCTAATTAGTGTGTCCATTGAAAAACAGGAAGCTGTTCCCAGCCTGTGAAGATGAAAGGCATCAGAGCTGTGTCCAGTATTTCCTCCCTGGTGTGTTACACTGTAGCTCCACAGGCTTTCACAACGAGATGGCCGACAAAAGACAGAAAGGAACGGAGCAGGAGAATGGGCTGTCACCGAGTTTCATAAGCTCCGTTTCACAACAGCGTCAGAGCAAAAGAGCCTTTTCCGAGATAATTGCAGCCAGGTCGGGACAGGTTCCAATACAGAGCGCTGCGGAGGGCGTGCAGTCAGGTTATTTGCAATTAACTGTGGCCGACGCAGTACAGCATTTTCACCTGATTTAGCTCTACTTGCAGTGCTGCACAAGGAGGAAGAATATGAGCTGCTGTTAAACTCACATTATAAGGTTTAAAATGATGCAATATATATATATATATATATATGTAATATATACATTATATATAAAACTCTATATAAATATGTGTGTGTGTGTGAGTGTGTGTGTGTGCATGCGTGCTTACAACTAGGCCAGCAAGTGTAATGCTTTGCCAGGCTCGGACCTGATTTGATTAACTTAAAAAAGAAGTACACATAGTTGAGATATTAAATGCTAATGTAAAAATATCGTTTTTTTTTTTTTGTTTTTTTTTCTGCTACTGCCTCAACAGAAATCGAGATGTGATCTATTTGTTTTCAGCCACTTTGTGATTACTTGCGGTGCAATTAGCGCGGTGGTTTTATTCGATCTATTATCACCGACTACCGCAATTAGCAGTCGTTTTAAAATGTGCCAAATGCCCTTACAACATGTGTATGAAGAGTTTGAAACAACACAAAAACGGCCCTAAAATTTAAATCAAGTAATTATGTGCCTGCCCCTGACAGACTGTATGACTTGTATTTATATAAAAGTTTGATGGATTAAATTATAACGTAGCGCTTTGGCCTGGAGAACTTTTATAATTAAAGTGGAAAAGGATTGTATTTTTTCATGCTAACGTGACAGAAGTGGCTGAAGGGGACAACTCCACAAGTCTAATTAAACAAAGAACCTATTCATAATTGTCATGAAATATTTATTATGTGTCCCAGATACACACTCTCAGAAATTCTCCCCACATTATTACTTGAGAGAGGCACAATCTAAAGACTCTCTCTATTATACCTGTCTGCCCTTGCAGCGCTAGCCACTTCTGCTCTCGCTCTGTCTCTCTCTGAACGTCTGTTTGTTTCTCGCAGCCGATCACTCAGATTGGATCTCCATTCTTCACTGTTCATGTCAGAAAATGTTTTACTGCTTTTTGCTTCCTCTGATTTTTAAGGATTAAAATAGCCACAGCTTTTTGAAATGAGGGAGCTGTCGTTAAAATTTGTGGATGGTGTGTGTGTGTGTTTTTTTTCCCCTGCCTCTCACAGGGCTTCCTGTTCGTCACATGCCCATTTTAAGGATTGGGCCTTTGAACAGTAACACTCAGGGGAACTGCCATAAAACCGATTATTTTCCAAAACGCTTCCAACCGTGATCAATAATCGCTGACTCAGTATGGAGTCCAGCACGATACCGGACTGTAAGTGGGATGTCGTCTCCTTGTTGCATATTAAAACCCGGCGATTAAACGCCACAGCAGGACAAGGACAGTATAACTTAATGGCTCCTTTTTACTGCTGTTGTTAGGTCCTCGCCTCGGCCCCCGGTGAGCAATATCTCTATATTCAGCATCGGGGACAGCGGAGAAGGTAAGATATTGTTTTCACAGGTTTTTCTTTCAAAGTTAACAAGGGCAATGCATGACATATTTTGTGTTAACAAGGGCGATGCTGTCCCCCCTCCACTCAAATTGCCCCTCTCCCGTTAAAAGCCACTAGGGTATGAAGCAGACGCCGTCGCCGTGAGGAATGAAGGCCATTGAGTTAAGCTTGTTGAGTTTAATGGAGCAGGAAGGCTACAGTAGAAGTAATGGCTGAGGGTGAGCTTAGCTACAGGCCTGTCAAGTACCACAGGGAGGGGAGAGGAAGGTTATATACACTCAAGATGCTGCTGTCTTCTTTAACAACGGCCTCCATTCATATTTTACACTGAACACTGTGTTCTCATGGTGCGTGCTATAGTTACTAGGAGGCAGCAGTACTTACAGCATGTATCTCTATAGGGCCGGGCCAATGGATGACACCACTGCCTGTCTTCAACCACTGATGGTGCATTCCGTTTAGCTCGGAAGTTGGATCACAAGGCCAGGAATGATGTCACATCCCAGCTGACCGCCATCCAGTAACGAGCTGGTAAAAAGTCGGAAGAGTTAGCGATCAGTGTTGAAGCACTGTTTGGTAATACCCGCCGATAACGACACACCAGGTGATATTTTGGGCGTGAAACACAGTAACAACATGCCCACAGATCGAAGTTGCACATGTATGACTGATTTAACGGCACAAAAACAAGACTAAATGGCTGAACGAGCAACTTTAACTTACTGTTGATGCACAGAGCAGCCATCTTGGATTTTTCGAGTCAGATTTCCGGGTTTGGAAGGAGGGTTTCTGATGACGTTTCCATATGGGATTTTAGAATCCTTGAGCCCTGTGCTGTCATAACCTTGTGATAGAAAAAAAGGGGCCTCACCATAGAGCGCAAACAAGTAATGTGTCCCCTCAGTGTCTTTTTAAAGCTGCCCTGTGAGGTGAGCTAGTAACTTGGCTTCATGGGTGGCGGCAGTGCTTCTCGACATCGTTATTTTCATTTCTATTCTTAGCTTAGCTTCCTCAGTATAGCTAGCCGTCTGACTTTGTTTCAAGCTTCTGTGGCTGAACACAGCGAAGACCCTTACAGCCGTGCATGGGGATGTATGTCTCCAGGAGCTGATCTGACTTCCTCTGAGGAAGCTTTCTCGGCTGGGTGGGGCAGGTGGAGGATGCCGTCAAAGCAAGCAATGAGAATCCCCTAACAACAACTCTGAGGGGACACATGCTACCTCAAAGAAACCCCTTCGTTTATCACAGTGTTTTGCTGCAGACGTCGCCATTCGCCGGTTCAGTAGACATCGCCCAAACTTAATCTCATACATATTTTTGTAATAAATCTACAGGACAATGAAGATTTCTTGGCAGCTGTGCAGAGCAGTGAATTGCCATATTGTAGCTGATCGGTGGTTGCCTTCCTTCTTGCAAAAGCGTTCGTTTGTACCCATCATCCCTTGTCAACATCCAAGTCCTGAAAAGGATGCCCTGTTGGCTAGTTAAGAGCAGATAGGAGGAAAAGAAGTGCGATGACGCTCGACTCCGATAATATGGTAATGCCAGCCTTTACACAACGGTGGTTTATGTCTATGTGATGATGATGCGGGGCAGGTGTTGTGGGTGTTAATTGTCGGTTTTATGTCCGATGGAGTTTGTCCTAGAGGTTGAGCGGCAAGTCTGCTGATTGATGGTAGCGCAGGCCTGTCTGCGTGGGTATAATGATCACAATGAAAGGCTTGAGATTGTTCATTAAAGTAGGAACCTCTCCTCTCCTCTCCTCTCCTCTCCTCTCCTCTCCTCTCCTCTCCTCTGCCAGATGGCTGCTCCTTAATCAAACTCTCATACCTCAGAGAGGTAAACACATTACGTTGCCCTGATTACACTGACTTGGCGAAGCGTACCATGTGAATGTGTGTGTGTGTAGGCTTTGGATATGTATTTGTGTGTATGGAGAACGAAGGTTGAGGGGGCTGTTAGGAGTCAGCGCAGCGGGTCATGTTCTTGGGCACACTCATGGTCCTAGTAAGAGCTGTTCCATCAATGAGGGACACACACACACACACACACACACACACAAAACACATGTATATATTCTCACACACACACACAGCATGGTGCAGAAATGGTCACTCAGCATATACGTGGAGAATCTCCCGTTCACTTAATCCCCCACTCTCGGACAGTAAACAGTCCCCTCGGCCCACTGTAGCTATGGAAACACTTGCTGCCACAGGCCCCTCATATGGCTGCTCTCGTCTGATCTCACTGTGGTATACCGTAGTTATCCCTGCCAAGTATCAAGGCAGGCAGACTGCTGTCATACATTGCTGCAAAAGCCATAAAGGCTCCTGTCATACAAGCGAGGCGATCTATAAGCCCTGGGGCTCGGTGTCACACGGCAATGTATGTCTAGCTGTGAAAACACTGACTTTGAGGCAGGCCATGTAACTTGCCTTGGCAGGGGGAACAAAGCGGAGTGGGGCTGCAGCGCTAATAGTCTGGCAACCTGATAGCATTAGAGGCAAACAGAAACGGTTTTCACAGGGCTTCGGCTGACCGGCTGCCGAGTGACTGCGGTGTGGCTCCGCACTCGCGGGGCTGTGGAAACTCTGAGGGTAGAGCGTGTAAATGTTACATGCTGTTGAGTTATAATAACAGCCCTACAGTGAGAAAACTTAAGTTGATTTAGTTTTATTGACCTCAGCTTTTCGGGCGCAGGGCGTACATTCGAAAGCGAAGGGGAGAGTGATTTAGGTGGTGAGTGATTGTGCAGCAAATTGTAATGTGACAGTTTTGGAATATGGGAGATGTGATGAAAAAGCTTTCAGCACATTGCTGTGTAGTAGCACATGGCGCGGTATGGTACACGAGAAGAAATGGAACGGAGGTAAAATGCGCAGCGACACACAGCCAGTCACATACGAGCACGCCAAGCTCAGAATTGTTGTGAGTTAAAGCAGTCCTGGGATCTGCTCTGATGAATAATAAATTAAATATGTGATATAGTGAAGCAGCCTTGGTAGACCCTTCTAAGCAAAAATCTTACAGTAATTATGAAAAGGAGATTTATCTATCAACATGTGTATCAACATGTTGATATACACTCACTGATATAATGGATGTATGTTATCTTAATTACATTAATGAAAAACAAATCCCTCGTGGACACAAACAGGACGCAAATCTCATTTTCCAGAGGCAAAGTCCTCCGAATGACATATCTTACCACCCCAACTACTCCCTGACTTGCTCTTCATACTGCTGCACTAGAGGGGACCTTCAACGTGTGACGCTCGAGGGATAACTTCAGCGTCCACCTTGAGACATTAACCACTGACCAGGCTGCTGTATTTAAAGTGTTGGGAGTGAGAGCGGGCTGTAATTTTAAGGACATTGCCAGCCATCTTCCATCTGTCCTTTGCATATCTGTTAGGTGTAAAGGGAAAAAAACACTATTGGAATCGGTACTGAGGAGGAAAAAAACTACTGGAATATCTCTATATAGCCGTATATGCCGTACAGTTTGTGTATTACATGCCATAATCGACATTGAAAAAAAAGTTTGATTTTTTCTCAAATGTCCTGCATGGCTGTAGAGTCTAGAGCTGTATGCGCCCCAATGCAACCACACCCACATATCTTCACGGCCTTTCCAAGTTTGAGTCCATGGAGTCCGGTTTGCTAGGCGGGGCATGTTTTCAGGGGCAGATACGGGTGGTGAAAGAGTGAACTGTTATTCTTTCACCTCAAGAGACGTCCTCTAAACGTCTGCACTCACATTTGTACGGTGACCGGACGTTATGCGGCATAGTGAAGACACGGCCATTACAAATATTCTCAATAATGGAGTTAGTGTTTTATGTCTTCACAAAGGGAGGATTACTTGCCAAGGACACTGCACTAATGAAACCTTCATCTTCCTGGATGTGCCGTGCGCTTCCAAAATGCAGGCAGTGCCATTAACAATAAGAGGAATATTGGGCTGTTAAGGTGTGTGTGTGCCAGGAGGTAATGGGCAGCAAGTATTTTGGTTATTGAATTAAGCTCGGATCTAGAATAAAATCATTTGACTAGAGCCACCACACTGATGTTTAGCCCGTGACGCTACACATAATTAGCAGCGATGATACTGGCCTTTGATGAGGCCTGATGTGATGTAGTGAAATCCTCCATGCGTTTTAATTTTTTGTGGTGTGCGACGGCGTAGGCGTTGAGAGAATTAACACCATGAATATGGATGTTGGGCGAGCATCATGAGAGTAAATGTGCTTACTCTATTGATTAAATCTCCCATCAGTCACCTAGCAGCATGGTCCCCATCCCCTCGCTCTCTCTCTCTCTCTCTCTCTCTCTCTTTCTCTCTCTCTCTCTCCCCTCCGTCTGCCTCTCTCTCTCTCTCTCTCTCTCTCTCTCTCATTCTCGCTCTCTCTCTCTCTCTCCCACATCTCTCTACTCATCTCTGTCAAGGCGGGCTCAGTGGAGTGGTTAAATTGTCCATAGCGCGTAAACGCTCGTTTATAAAAGCTGACAGACGTGGCGGTCGTTTGCTGAAATTAATTACCCCTCGGAGCCACAGCAAGCATGGGCCCTAGTCAGTCAGTCACGGTCCGCCACCTCCCAGGCCCCGTACCTGCAGAGAGAGCGAGAGAGGGGGAGATGGGAAAGTCAGATGGGGAGAATGACTCAATGTTTGCAACGATGATGCAGATTTGCAAGAAAGGGACGAATGAAAATACATTTTGCCGGAAGAGACGGCACCAGACATACCCCGAATGTCCAGAAAACAATGACAAAATAAAAATATCTGAGGGGAAACATCACAGGCGTCTGGGTTATTATTCCAAATTGCCCAATTTTTTTTTTTTTTTTTCAAGCCGTGAAATATCACTCCTCTGCCACATTCTGCCTGAGCGAAAGATCCTCGGAGAGTTTTGCGCTGACGCAGCCCGAGACGAAGATGTGATGCACACCACGGCGACATCAAACTAATCAGAGTGTATTCATCTTCAACTAGAGTAACTTAATGAACTTCAGCACTATCTGATGCAACACTTCTCTAACATTAATAAAAGCTTCATCTCCTGTCTGATTTGCATAATTGTTCAAATGAATCCACTAACGCGCAGTTCTTTTTTTTTTTTTTCTTTTTTTTTAATAAAGTGATGATTTGTGTTGAAGTGAGCTGTGGCTTGCTGTTGAGAGGAGCGGGGAGGGGAGGGGGGGATGGAAGAGGAGGAAAGGAGCAGAGGGATTTACAAAGGGCCTAAGGTGATTTGTCACCATTTTGATTCAGTCAAATAATTAAGCACACCGTGTTGCATTGTACAAGGGTTTATTGGTTTGAAGTGATCCTTCATGTGGCGTTATGGCTGCAGAGAGAGTTTAGAATGAGCTTCTCCTTTTGTGTGACAAAATATCCTCGTGTCTACCCGCCTCACCACCTGAGACATTAACACGATCTCATCATACTTGCGATTGATGTTCTTTATCCACTCTGTGCAACCCATTTAAAATCCTTTAATAAAGATACTGCCGGCTGTTATTGGGAGCCCGACATTGTGAGCGTTTTATAAATGTGTGCCGAGTTCTTCTGTGGCTTTTGCCCCTGTGAAATGACCTCAGAATATCTGTTCATAGTGCAGGAATCTTGTGCAAAGATGCCGACACTCTAGATCTTCCCTCTAATGCCTCAGTTTTTCCCACGTATGGTTGCCTTTGTTGTCCATGCTTCCCAAAATGTGAAAATCCAACCGCTACGCTACTAGCAAGCTAGCCTGCTAACATTTTAAGGCTTGCTGACCACTATTTGCTTTGCTGAGCTTTTATCACATTTTTTATAAAGGGTGGTGTTTTTTCTTATTAGTTTCTTAGACGGACAGTCATTCAGACCACATTCACACAATGCAAAGTTTGCACTCCCCAGTTAAACTGACCTGCATGGTGCTGTGTCAGTGTTGTTCCCCCCACGACTTTCTAAATCAGAATCAGGGTTTATTGCCAAGCAGGTTGCAGGTTGTCATTTGAGAGTCCCTCAATGTCACTAAGCAGAATTAAGCTGATGTTGTCTATCTCATACCTTCTCTGAAATGAATGATTTGAGTTACACACAAATGTGCCTCAAGGATCAAGGACACTTTGACACGTGGACAAGGAGTCGGCCATCAAAATACAAACCTCACATTGAGAGGCCAACCAGCTCTGAGCCACCTGCTCACATTTGGGAATATATCTGCTTCCTCTTCAACCCACGAAACCATCCCCTGCAGAATACTGACCCTGTGTGAACGGGTTTGAATGTGATGCTGATGTTAACACACTCTATAAGGCTAAACTGCCGGAGATACCGTTTCTATTTTCTTAATGCGTTTGAGCCAGAATGCTTCTCATTTGATTTGCCGTATCAAACTATCCGAAAACAGTTTATTCGACTTTCTCTGCAGTCTTTGTGTTTGTATCTCGAGAGACTTGCAAAGAGACAAATTCGCTCATGCTGTGTGTGGCAATTGGATGTAATAGACCATTTACCACTGTAAATCTGCTGCGTGCAAATACCACGTGTGTGTGTGTGTATGTTTGATGATATCCTGGCCAGTGTTTTCCCTGAAAACCGACCGGAGCAGCTTCTGTAAAATAGGACTATCGTCATCATGGCCTCTTCTGTTTACCCAGCTGTATCTGAGCTAAGATGTGAGGCTTTTGCTGCAACTTTTTTTTTTTTTTTTCTGGCTCAGTGTTTGTTATACATCTGGTGGTCAGCGATGAGAGGAACACATCCCTGAGTCACAGCATGGCCTTTCCTGCTCCATTTGAAAAGTGCTTTGATGGCCGGGGCCTTTAAGAACACACAGTGTCAATGAAAGCACTTTGATATTTTGCGCCAGCTGTCAGTTTTTGTCTGGTACTTTTTCAGGCGTTGGACGCGGGGGAAAACCATGTTCCTCCGGAGAAGCAGGCCCTTTTGTTTTGCAACGAAATGCAGATGCGGAAGATACATATTCAGCCCTCAGAAACAAGTAGGCAATTAGATTGTGCTTAAGACGTAATAGAAGTCTGTTTGATATTAAAATTAGTGCAATTAACTAGTGTGTATTTACCACCGCCATTATGGCCGTCTTGTCACTAGACAAGGTAATTAGGAAGCTTTATTATGGCGCCAGAGTATGGAGTGAGATGTAAAGATTGTGCCTCTCATAATAGGACTGTACTGTGCAGTTGGAAGAATCAATTCTCGCTCTTTGTTTTCCCAAGCTGTGGTGTCAGCAGAATCTTAATTTTTCATGGAAACTTTGGCTTGTGTGCTACTCATATATAGAAGACACACACACACACACACACACACACACACACACACACACACACACACACACACACACATACATACACACACACACACGCACCCTATCTCCCCGTATGCCTCTAACATTTGGCATTCAACACGTTGTGCCACTGAATGAATGCATAACCTTCCTCCATCAAACTGCTTAGCTCTGCCTGCGTGTAACCCGTCTGACTGCAAAGATTCAGGAATGCACACTCCTTAACTACAAGTGCAATATAATCAATACGACCTGCTTCTGCTTGCAACATGCTGCCCTACAACATACTTACGTGTTTCACAGTGGCAGTCGGGCTGGAGTCGCTGAAAGATGAACAGAAGAGTGCGGCTCCTGACTCGGTTGCATTTAAAAACTCATTCATGTTAGAACACACAACAGCATATTGCTATAGGAACTGTCTCAATGAATGAAATTGGAAAGCCTTGAAGGGAAACTGATATAATCAGTGTCATCAAGCGACAGTGGTAAGCTGTATTGATTTTTCCACCATCCCTGCTTGACAGCAGTGTTTGCATTATGTTATTCTATAGGCAGAAAACATTCACACCTGCAAGAAATCATTTAGATTGATTTGACACCAGATCGACGGGCACTGTCAGGGCAGTTGAATTTGTGCCCCTCACCGTTGGCACTATTCGGCCCTTGCGGATAGATTTATGAACATGTTGAATTGCCGCTGAAGCCAGTCAGAGAGAGAAATCCCCCTGATTTTCTGTTCAGCTCAGCGAATCAGTGCACAAGAAGAGAAATGAAAAACAAAATGGGGAAGTCCCTTTCGCCTGTCGATGTAACGTCCACGATTTCACCCACTGAGTGCGATTTCAACGTATTCTTCGCCTCTGCCTCTTCGCCAACTTTTCATCGGACATGTTTTTGAGAATGCTGTCAAAACTGCATAACAAGGGCTATATTGACGCCGTCCCGAGTCTTCTGGTTTTTCAATTTCAAAATTAAAAATGTAGCAAAATAAACAGAATAATTAGAGAAGCTGATTAGAGCAATGCGTTGATACTGTGTACAAATTGTACTGCCGTCGCTAAGACACACTTGTTTCAGTCGGAGGAATCAATAAACTCAATTTGTCACATGGTTAACAAGGCGATACAGATGAAAACTGAAAATACAAGTGATTCACGGAGCCGAGTCCAGGCTTGCCTCCGGGCACGATGCTGCACTGTGTTATAGGTTGTAACTCAGAGAGCTGCCACACCAGTGCCGAGGTAAGACGAGACAAGAGGCGAGCGAAAAACTCTCTTGATGAGCCGGAAACGCGATTAAGCCGACTGCAAATCTACGGCGACACCCCTGTAGTTTCACATTTGTCGACTGTTTACTGTAAACACTGTAATCATCAGTGGTGTACACAATGTTTACCCACTTCTCAAACCTGGCGTAGCATTCACGCTCGTCCCCCGGGGCGTTTGTGCATACTTGATGGTTAGCATATTGTGAGCGGGTTTTCGCCGATTTTAATTGCCGCCCTTTCTCCTCGTCTTGTCTGGCAAGTGCTAATCTGCATCAAACATGGGAGCGGTCAAACACACAGAACTGTCAGACGTCAAAATCTCCGTTGGGAAGTTTGAGATGTCTTTGCCTAACAATGTGTTGTGGGTGCCCGGTCGGACTCTAATTTTACACAACAGCCTTCTATATGCTGCACGTGAAGACGCTTTGTTTGCGTATCTCTGCGCCAAACATATCATCATTGTGGTTTTTTGTATAAGCTGAGAGGGGAACGCTGCAAAAATAAGGACAGAGACAAAAAAAAGTAGAAATACCCTCAGACGGCTGCACAATAGCACAAAGGAAGTGATGTGTTTTGGGTTTTTTTTGCAGCACGGCCTGTAAAGTAGTTTAATTGCCCACAAGAAATGAAGCCCTTATCTTAGTGGAGGGTTTTTTTGCTTTTGCATTCTGTTCTCGTGCCCCTTTCTCCACTGCAGTGAACTTGCATTGTCGGCCAACCCTTGTGTCTTTGACATACACACACACACACATACACACGCACACAAGCACAGCTGCAGTCAGAGGGCAGAGCAGTCTTTTCATGCATGGCTCACTGTGCTTATGTAAGAGCACTACTTAAACCTGGTTACATCACATAACAGGCAGCACTGTGTCAGTGGGTCACTGTGCCACACAACCGCTGAACTACATACACACTCTGTGCTGGGGGCCCGTCGCTGGGCATGTGTGAGCGGAGCATCTCTGTGTGCGCCGAGGCGCTCAGGCGCACATTTTCGGCGGGTCATTCGAGTGCGCGCGTCCGGACGCGTGGAAGTCGCTTGTGCCTGCCGGTTTAACGGAAAATGAGATTTCGGTGACGGCCAAAGCAAAATGGGGAAACACGACATGTCGCGACGCTCGGTTTAAGGAATCCAAATGCGGCTTTGGATGTGGAAAATCTGCCATTGCTGCGCGTATAGAGTGCCAGTAGGGGGGCCTCTCTGTTTCCAAACTCTCCTCCCTGTGTATCCTCTGCTCACCCTTTACCCCTGATCCTGCTCTTCATACTCCCTCCCCAGCTCCGCCTCTCTGCCAATAGAACAGTCCATCTCTGTCTCTCTCTTTTTTTCCTCTCAGTTTCTATTTAGTGCGCGCATATACACACACACACACACACACACACACACACACACACACACACACACCCCGGGGCTCGAACGAGGGCAGGACCAACCACTCCCACTGTTCTATAGTTCCATGAACAACACAGACGGAGAGACGCAGGCGGAGAGAGGGAAGAGAGAGGGAGCGAGGGGAGGGGAGGAGCGTAGCTGCGCTGAAGCCGAGCCCCTCTATGCCTCAGCACGCAGAGTGGAGCAGACGGCAACAGCCACAAAAACACACTCCCCTCTCAGTTACATGCACAGTCACACACATACCACACGCACACAACCACCACCACCACCACCGCTGCTGCCGCCGCTGCCGCCGCCACCGCCACCATCGCCACACACATACACACACACACACACCCAGTGTGACGGCTGCCAGGCGCAGTGGGAAGCAAGCCGTCAGGGAGAAAGCTTGAGAAGAAAAGAGAGGGATTGCAGAGGGGGAAGAGAAGAAAAGAGAAGAGAGTTTGGAGGAGGCACCTTGTGGATCAGGAGGGATTTTCCTCTGTGTGAGTGCGCGTCTGGATAAGGCTATCTGCTCCTTCCTGAGCGTGAGGAGTTTTTAACTGAGGCTTCCCCCCCCCCTTTTTTTTTTTCCCTCCTGCTCATCCTCCACGCCGGGCTCCAGCGATATCTACCTATCTATCCCCGGAGCTTAACAAAAGAGGGAGGGAGTGAGAGAGAGAGTGAGAAAAAAGGCAGTCACAGCTTCAGCTCTAGACCACCCTCTCTCCTCCTCCTCCTCCTCCTCGTCCTCCTCCTCTCCTCTCCTCCTCTCTTCTCTACAGCTCCACATCCATTTGCGAGTTCATCGCTGATTTAACTGTCTTGTGAGGATAGAGCAGAGGACAGCGTGCGTTCTCCAGGATACAGCCCGAGCCCCCGGTGGGATCAGGGTCTCGTCTGGCGTGCGAGAGAGAGAGAGAGTGAGAGAGAGAGAGAGAGGAAGAAGCGAGACAGGGAAACGGATACACAGGAAGGGGGAAAGAGACGGAGAGAGAGAAGAGTAAGAGACGCCGGAAAGCAAATTGAGGGGCATGTTCAGGGCAGCGGAGAAGAAAAAGAGTGAGTCTGGTTTTTAGAGCGGAGAGCGCAAGGAACCGGCAACCGGATCCCATCCATTCCTCCCTCCTCCTCCTCCTCCTCCTCATCCTCTCTTCTCCCCTCTTCCTTTAACCTCTCTCCGTCCTTCTCTTCAATCCCCCCCATTGTTTCCTGCATACTATCCTTTCACATCTTCCTTTCCTCACCCTCCATCCCCTTTCTCCCCCAGCCTCCTTTTTCTTTTTTTTTTTTCTTTTTTGCCGCCTCTCCGGATTCTCCCCTTCTCTCTTTCCAGACCCACGGGAAGAATGGTTTTGTGAGGTCCCCCCCCCACCCCCCCGTGAGCTCCCAGACAAGTAGACAGACTGTAATCCCAAGTACTATCTGCCCTTCTGTCCGTCCCTTCCTCCGTGCGCTTTGTCACACACATACCTCAGTGAGAGGAGAGCGTTCTCTCCCTGCATCCTCCACTCTTTGGAAACAGTCGTCTGAAGGATCCAGGCCAGCCCCTCGGAGTGAGCGCACCCCACCTGCGAGCTTCTATCTCCAGCCACCAGGACCTTCATTTGGATTCCAGCTACATGGGAAAACGTTTGGAGCAGCAGCCAATGTACCCCCACTACACCTACTACTACCCCCACTATCTCCAGACCAAGGTAGGATGGTCCGCAGGGTTGACCTATTTTACCCCCTTCCAACTAGGAGGGTGTTTGTTTGTCACAAAAAAAACAAAAAAAAACACGTCAGCTCTTCATCTTGTGAGTGTCTCCAAACCATCTCGGAAACCCTGCTTAACTCTGCATCTCCTCTTTTCTGCCGCCTCTTTAAATATCAAGCAATCCCTGCCTCAGTTATGTCATGCTCCGGGATCCAATAAGGGGTCTGACGTAGCACATCTAATAAGTAAAAAATGTGTGTTTTACCAAGCCAAGAAAAGACCAAAAAGAAAACGACTGCCCATAGGTCCTGTGGTTAAACTGCTTGAAAAAAGCCAGGGATGTATGCTGAAATAGCCTCGCAAGACAGCTTGCTAAATGGCACTGCGTCCCCTCTCCCCCATCTGTCTCCGAGCAGGGAGATATTGGTGTCACTCAGCTGGGTTTTTCCTTTTCCATCCACACTAAGCGCTTGACCCCGTCCTCCCCACTCCGACCCCACCAGCTCCAAGTTCAAGTTCAGGGCATGAGGCCCACCCTTCTCTCTGCTCCCCTCCAACCCCCCCACCCCCTCCTACTTTGTCCCTCTCCCGCTCTGTCACCCTCTACGCCTCCCATCCCCAACCGTTGTGATAGCATGTTGTTGCCTTGATGTATGGAGCCTGATTCACTTCTCCGATTACCAAGAGTGCAGAGAGCTGAGCCCGGCCTTTTTCTTTGTCTTTCAGTTTTATTCCAGTTGTCTTGCTCCTGCATTGCATGCATATACCGCTTCACACACACACACACACACACACACACACACACACACACACACCATATTTCCCACTTTGAGTCTTCCACCACCAGGAAGTGCGAAATGGATCGCTATGGCCTGATCGATTGCTTCTGCATCATATCACCCCGCCTGCCATTCCCATTGTCTGCCGTGATTCATTAGGTTTTTTCCCTTTCGCGTGATAGTAAGTGTGAGGAGTTGACAGCTTTGCTGCAATATTTAGTAAATGTGTACATGTCAGTGGGAAAGAGAGATGGAGAGAGAAGCAGAGATGAAAGTGTAGGAGTGGGCTGCTGTGAGAATAGAGACATCATGCTATTGGGTGGACACAGTGTGGGAAGAGCAGGTAAGAAAATTATTGCTCCGCAGTTAAAAATATGTTGAACCTTGAACCAAAGGCAGACTGCGTGATGCATTTTCAGCCCATCACCAGGATTTCTTTTCCTAGATTCCAATCCAAATGATTTAATACTGAGCAATCTGATATTTACATTTTTTTTTCTTATTTCGACAGCTGCACGGCGCACACAAGACATACTGGAGAGCACACAAGTAGCTCTACAGCTCCACACTTTTCTTTATTCTTGAATATGTAATTGGAATATCTCTTGTAATTTAAAAATTACAGACAAATAGCACTGACCAGTTTGAAAGAAAACATCAAAAGCGCAATCACAGGATTGGTATGATGTCAAATTTGTCATGTTTAAAGAAGCTCTTGCTGCCTCAAAGAGCACAAGTGGATGGCAATTATTTAACAGATGAAAGCTAGAGACGGAGCACATTGAGACATTTTGGGGGGTTTAATAGAGCTGAGACTGATCAAACAAAACACTGGCGAAGATAACACTCCGTCATGTAAGCTCTGGACGCTTGTTAGGTTGGATAATGCAGTTTATATGTTTAGTATTTCAAGTAGAAATTAAGTAAGTTTGAAGTATAAATTCCATAGTTGTTAGGTTTAAATTAAGTAAGTATTGAGAATAAATCATACTGTTAAATCTAATGAAAGTTTTAATTTGGAGAAAAGATCCTTCCAGTTTAGTTAAACTGTTTCAAGCACTTAAACACATCTACTGTAGCTGCTTTTCTGCTAAAACTGAGAAAGCAAAATTAATACTTCCAATTAACTGCAGGATGCCTTCGCAGATGACATGTGCAGATTGTAATTTGCGGCGCGCCGACAGCGCAGACTTATCTGCTGATCTCGGAGCAGCGCGCGTTCACATCTGGGAGCTGTCTGATCATTTTAAGAGCGTGCTCAAGACGAACAAACAGAAGCTGGAGACTGTTTGTTAATGCACATCTGTGATTCGGTTGTTAGAAGCAACATCTCCGATGATGAGGACGCCTTTTTGTTTTGCTAATTTGGAGGGAGCGAACGCATGTCTGCTCGTGGATAACATTAATCGTGCTGTTTCAACATTTCCTTTTAATGACAGAAACTTCAAGGATACATATGGTAATTGTTGGAAAAAGTGTTTTCTTCTCTTGAATTTATTTATTTTTCCCTGAATGGAATTAATTAAAACAACAAAAATAGAATTTGTCGCCTTAATGAATTAAAATTTTTAACAAATCATCCTTACAAAAAACTTTGACAGTCAGTCTTTTCGGCAGCGTTTTCATTCTAAATTTTGTGGCTGCATTAATGCAGCATATTTACACTGTGATTGCATCAGATTTATAATATTTATTTATATAACACTTAGAAGGGGAATTTTATTTGATTTCCTAGCAGTAACAAAGAAGACGCATTTCTAATCAGCCCCGACTCTGAAATCGAGGCGCACCCGTTGAAATCCACCGTGTGATTTGTAGGTCCATTTCAGAGGAGATGATGCTGAATGCAAATGCATGTTGGATTAACTTCAACATTTGATGCTCGCCTGTCACACCGTTTTATGTGTGCAGATGTCACCGAGTCATGCTGCCATCCCTTGTACCATGATTTATCTCCATCGGTTCAAGGTCATCTAATTTCCCTCAAGTATCTGCAACAGGCATCTGGCCCGGACCATCGCTTCATTCCTTACACTCCATCCATCCCTCCATCCCTCCCTGCCTCCCACCAGCAATCCCTCCCTCCCTCCCTGCCTCTGCTGTCAAGGTCAAATCAAATTGGATCCTACCTTCCCCAGTGTTCCCTCTCGGGCTGTGCCTGCTTTTGTGTGTGTGTGTTTGTGTGTTCGCATATACATCCAAATATGAATAAAACCTGCATTCTGTCAGCTTTGTATCCGTGACTGAGCATGAGCCTGGAACTTTGTCTGTCAACGCGTGGACTGAATATATTTGCTCACTTTTTGTGTGTAAAAGTGTACACGTGTGTATCCTGTCTGTGTGTGTGTGTGTGTGTGTGTGTGTGTGTGTGTGTGTGTGTGTGTCTGCTGAATAGTGACTCCCCTGCCTGACCTCATCTCGGTGCAGCTTGCTGTCATTAAAGCTCTCTGGGTCCCAGAAGAACAGTTTTGTGCGTGCGTGTGCGTGTGTGTGTGTGTGTGTGTGTGCCCCATAGAATAGCTCAGTTATACATCTATATGGACCTTGACGACAGCTAGTGTTTGATCTGCCTGTGCTGATCTCTGACTTCAAATATGAGGAATGGGTGTGTGTGTGTGTGTGTGTGTGTGTGTGTGTGTTTGTGTGTGAAGGTTTGTAGGTGTTCAGGTGGTTTTTAGACTCTTTTCTTTGTTCACAATGGACAAAAACAGACAGACTCACCAGCTGTATCTATTGTTCTTATTTTTTTAGCTCTTTCTCATACTTTTCTCTCTCTCTCTCTCTCTCTCTCTCTCTCTCTCTCTGTCCCTATGTCTCTTGCTCGCTGATGTGATTGGAGATGTAAATGACCTCTTATTAATCTTGATTCCAGGGAGTGGAGGCTCCTCTCCTGTGGAAATCAATCGAGTGTGTGTGTGTGCGTGCGTGCATGTGAGTGTGTGTGTGTGTGTGTGTGTGTGTGTGTGTGTGCACGCAGGCCTTCACCGCCCTACAATAGCAATCTTTAAGCAGACACACACACATACACATGCACCACCCTCACACAAAGGCAGTTATGAAATGACTAGCTTAAACCAACAATGCTCAGCCAGATGACAGAGTGTGTGTAAATGTGCAGCTATTAAACAGAGAATGGCTCTCGCTCTGCCTCCATAATGGGCTATAGGTACAGTTAGTGTACATTAGCAGGGGGCAGGGAGGGACAGCATGCCCTCTTATGTGTGCCTTGTGGCCCTTAATCATGGCTGTAAGAGGGTTTGAGGGGATCAGTGGGAGGGTTAATGCTGGAGCGCAGCTGCATTGTCGCGTCCTGCGTGTGATTCGTTAAAATTTAACCAGAGGGTAGCTGCAGGGACGAGCCATAGCTGAAATCTATCATTCTTAAGTACAATCAATGTTTGGGATTTTCTTGATAGCCTCTGCGAGCTCATTTCAGTTGGCACATTGTTGATGCTCCGAGCAACACGTTCCGTTTGCTCCTAGGGGCATGATTGAGTGATCACTTTGTGAGCGTTTTTCTTACATTTTGCAAGCAAATCCAGCCTGTGAAATCTCATATTGGAGGAAAATGAAAGTGCCCAACAAATTATCTTAGCTTGTGATTGTTGCCGTGACTTTTTCTGAGCGTCTGAGTGAACGGGGTTGGAATGTGTCAGCACAACAGATTTCACAGCAACAACAATCAAATTGTTGTTGGTTTTTTTTTAGAAGTGGAAAAGTGGCATTCGTGATGTACGTGAATGTTGGTTTTGACAAGGCTACTCATCATCAGAAATTCTATCTGCAAACAGTTTTACGAGTTTGATGGCAAGCAATCTTCTTCATCATAAAGGGGAAGTTCACCTAAAAATATAAAATAGGTATTTTCCCTCTGACCTGTAGTGCTATTTATCCATCCAGACTGTTTGGAGATATTTGCTGAAGAGATGTCTGCCTTTTCTCCAATATAATGGAACCAGCTGGCACTCAGCTGGCAGTGCCAAAGTGATATATTTGAAAAAGTCAACGTCAGCGTCTCTTTCCAGAAATCATAACCCGGTGACTGAAGATAATCCACAGACCTTGTTGTGAGCAGTTTCATGTAGGAGCTATTTTCTGTTTACTGAACTACACCGTATCACCGTGCACAGCTAGCTAGATTCACTCGGCTTGACTCTGCTCAGTGCAGAATTGATGTTAGTTGGCAAGAAAATTTGGAAATGTTTAGTTTTTACCGGCGGTAACTTAACACAACTCCTCAAACATCTGAAAGGGAATGTGATGAGATATTGAAATAAATGTCCAAAATGGGTAGCAGGAAAGAAACTAAAGCTCAAACCGCTGATTCAATTAGAAGCTACTGAAGCACTGGGAGCTGAAGACTTTTAGAGTATGGTGTGCTTCCTACCGAGAAGTGATACAGTTGGCATGTGTAGTTCAGTCGAAAGAGAATAGTTCCTACATTAAACTGCTCGCAACAAGATCTGTGGATTATCTAGTAACTGGGTCATGATTTCTTGAAAGATCCAATGCTGTTGAGGTTTTCAAATGTATGCTTTGGGCACTTTGAAGACCAAACACTGAGTGCCATCAAGTACGATTATATTCAGTTCAATTCTTATTAAGTATTTTGGATATTAGGGTGAACTGCTTCTTTAAATTAACATATACTCTTAGGTTACCTTGTGGTCCATCTCATCACATCTCCTCTCATCTCCAACTAGATTTGCTCGACTTTGACTTTTCACGTATATATACTATACTCGCCCGTTGTATATAGGAACTTTCATCTGAACAGGCACGAATGGCGGCGCCTCTGAATGTGGTGGGGCTTATCAGGTTTGTTAAAAAAAAAAAAAAAAAAAAATCCTTTTAGCTTGTGATGATGATTGACTGAGGATGTGAATCTTTGATGATAACCGTCAAGAGTGAGATAAGAGGGAAGCTGAAAGGAGGGGGGGAGGGAAAAAAAAAAAAGTCACATTATCAACCAGCCGATCATCAGTTTTCTGCAGATCAGTGTGCTAATATGCTCAGTGGCACACGAGGAGCTTTAATTAGGGTAATGAGAAACAGCATTCAGCTGATATCAAAGTAATGACACATGCGGACACGCCCGGACATCTAAATAGAATATCTCATCCCTTCAAAAATGAGCTTTTCACATTCAATTACTCTCTATTATGCGCTAGATAAATGTGGTCAGTGGTTGGCTCAGCTGTGATGAGTAAACATCATAAAAGGCAGGGGGCGAAGAGGGACACACACAAACACACACACACACACACATACACAAGTGCAACATGATAGAGATACGCCTGTGTACATGCAGAGAAGACACCTTTCCCGTCGCTTCCTTCCTTCCTTCCTTCCTTCCTTCCTCGTTTCCTCACAGGCTCCTGTTCGCCCTCTTGTCAGACATAAAGTACTTCGCCTTAGCAGAAACGGCGACCATAAATTATGCAGCGCTTCGCACACACATGCAGAAACTGAATGGTGTGCGTGCATTAGTGTGTGTGTGCGCACGCATGTGTGTGTGTTGGGAGCAAAGTAAACAGAGGGTATAGCGTTTATAGCACGACACGCATTCTGCTCGGGCCCTGTTTCTCCTCACACATCTGCCGGCCTGCACCAGTCGTAGTTTTACAACCGACAATGTTATGGTGCTCCGGTTGTTTAAGACCCGGCTCCGCTCCTGATAGCATCATATGCAAATGCAGAGAATCGAGAATATAGCCGTATGTTACCTTCTTCTAATGCCCTACCCAACCCTCCTCTCCCTGCTCTTTCTCTGCCTCTCTTTCTCTCTCTGTCTCTCTTTTCCTGCCTCGCTCCCACTGTGTTCTGGGCTCTCTCTCTCTCTCTCTCTCTCTCTTTAACTCTCCTCCCCCCCCTCTCTCTCTCCTACCATCTGTTCAGTTTGCCGGGCCTGGGTAGTTTTTACTGCTTAAAAGGGACTCTCCTAACCACCCATATATGTCCATTTATTATTCTCCGTGGGCTGTTCTATTCTTGTCCCGGTACAGTAGCGGACGCTGACCGGTGCCTCGCCACGTCGAATAGGAGTGAAAAAGCTTCAGCGGGGTCAGCGCCCGAACGGAGGGCCGAGAGAGAGGCTCACCCCTGCCAGTTTTGCAATAGCAAAAAATGTGGAGGAGGCCAAGAGAGGATGGATAAGAAAAAGGGATGTGAAGGAGAGCAGAGTGAGATATATCAAAGAGAGGACAGATGGCGGCAGCAGAAAGAAATTCAAAAGATGGAGGGAGGGAGAGAGAGGTAGAGATCCAAAGGGAAATAAAGAGCGCTGCAGTGAAGGAGACAGAAGTTGTAGGCTGGGTCAGGGAATAATGGTGCTGCTGCATTTTTAATAGTTGGCCACTTTGTAGCGACCCTTGTCTAATGGATTCTCTGCCTCTTAAAAGCTCCTGTCTGAGCCCTCTCCCTCAAACAGTTACACCACGGAAATTGCTGAGGGCTCCAATAGTCCCCAACACTTCCTGACAGAACGTCCAATGATCTAATATTATCTGGCAGCAAACACGATTCCAGTTAGTCTGCAGATGTTTTGGCAAATCATGTTTAGAGCTAATTTTACTTACAGGAAGCAGGAACAGAAATACTGAGGGCTTAAAAAAAAAAAGAAAAAAAAAAAAAAGAAAGAAAAAACGGCTCGCGCTGATACCACGACCCTCGAGATGTGCAGCTCTGGCCATCAGTGAGCTGGCTCTTAAAACACCCCGCTAAGTGCCTGACAAAGACTTTATTGGTGGAATGAAAAGAGACAGACAAAGAGCACAACCCCTAGCTGTTAGCTATTTTAAGTTTGTGTGCGTGTGTGTGTGCGCGCATGCATGCGTGTGTGTGTGTGAGTGATTCAGTGCAGAGGGTATGGCCCCCGGCCACGAAGTTGATCTAGTTTCTCTAGATAGAGAGAAAGTCTGTCCAGATTTTACAAATGCCAGCATCTCTGCATTATATGGAGCGTGGCCTTTAACAATACATCAAATGACAAATGTTCAGACTGCTCGCCGCCATTTATTAAAAGAGCAGATTGAGAGATGACTACAGTTGTTAAAATGTTGATATTTCTGGTTCCACTGTATAAATTGTGATCATTTAAAAAAAAAAAACTGCCCAATGAGTTCAGCAAGCCCACATTACCCACAATTCATCTTAGGCACTGAGTGACATCACTAGAGGATATTTATCAGATAACATGGAGCTTCCTCTGAAGCCACAAAAGGCTTTATACTGCTTCCGAACATATACAGTTCTTCATCCACTGTTTCACCTAAACGTAGCCCTTTATATATATGCATTCTGTTACATCTCACATGACGACCACCCGTAAGCCGTGTGCTGGACATCCAATCAAGGACTTGACCACTAAAGTAAAAGATGAGTGAGTTTGCTAAGATAGCCTGTCTTCCTGTGTTTGTACTTTTTAAGCAGAAGTATACATTTAGACTTTTTTTCTACTGGAAATAACATAAAATACAATATAGCCAACGGAAAGTAGAGATAGTTTGTTTTCTTATCGGGAACAGGGAGCTCCCTGGCAGCCTCCCTTCAGCCTGGCACCTTATTTAGGGTTTTTGTAGTAAAAAGTGACAGTATTGTGCAGATAACTCCTCGTTTCAACTTCACGATTCAGCTGCTCCTAGACCATGTCGCACTTTCAATGCGAGTGACAGGATTGACAATAGAAACGGGGCGCCATTTCACACGGGTCAGTTAGGACACTCCAAAGAGAAGAAATTAAGTCAAGCCGATTTTGTCGCTGACACTGTGCTGTGCATATCCATTCACTCATTTCTAAACTAGACATCCTGTTCGGGGGTTGATTGGGGTTAAAGTATGCTGGAGACAAAAAAAAATATATATATATATATATATATACACAAACGAAAATCAGTGTCAGGTTCTTGTTTGTATGTAAACCACAAATATGCTAAAACTGGGCGTTCACAGACTGAATACATTTATCCAGTCGAAGATAATCCGCTCTAACACGCAATCATTATTTGAATGCATTGTCTGTTTTAAATGCATGATGTCATTATTACCATCCACGTGGGGATTTGGTGGGCCTCGTTCCTTATTCTCATTCGGTGTGAGGTGGTGGGGTGGCGGAGGTTCGGTGCATTGGTGGGCGAGTGATCCCTTCACCGGGGACCAGAGAGATAATTGAAAGAATGGCCCGGGGGATTTTCCCCCATATGTTGTTTCTCATCCTAGTTAGCTGCGGCTCCCTTCCATCTCTACCTCCTTTTCCTCGCTCGCTCTCCCTCGTCTCCTTGTACCCGTCTGTTCTCGTCGCAGGTCCGACATTTTAAAGGAAAATTCCCTAAATTCCTAAATACCTTTGAATACCACAGTTAGCGTGAATGGAGCTGTGACCTTAAAACGCATCCCAGTAATTACGCCATCAACCCATCTCCCTTCAGCTATTTCCCTGTCTTTACATTTCACAGAATGCCTTTTAATATCCTCCAAAGAGCAGGATCCAGCCATTTGCGGAGAGAGGGGAGACTAATAAGGCTAGTGATGGCTGTAGTAAAGAGAGTCCGTCTTTTTAGAGCAGCAAATGTGACAAAGGACTCTGCTCATTATCTTTAGCTACATATCCTGGACGAAAGTCTGAAACCAGTCTCCTTAGAGTGACTGTCATCACTCGTGGACTTTTTCCTCTCTGGCAGCCTGCTTAAACACAGTTATCATTAATAATGAACTAACAGTTTCTACAGAATTGTACACAACAGGGTCAGGAAATGGACTGGAGCTGACGCTGTGGCAGAAAAAATAAACATCAAGTATCTAAACTGTTAAATTAGGTGTGGACATTTACCAGAAGCCCTTGCAATTACGAGAACAGAGTGATAGTAAGGCTTGTTTTACAGTTGTTATTTAATCAAAGAGCTAACTACACGTCGTGACGATGGCAGCCATGGAGACAGAACTGGTACTGCGAGAACTGTGAGTCGAAAAAAGGCAGAACTTCTTTTCCTTTTAAGCGGCAGTCTTTACTCCCCCCAACCTCATCTGATTTTGATCCCCTGTCTTTGTCACAGTCTCGTGTATAAATGAATCAAGACCTCACCGGCATCACATACTGATGATTAACGTGTGTAACACACTTAAAGTACAATATATCCCGATCCTGAGCATTTGATTTTATCTGGTGCAGTGTTCCACGGTCCTTTTCCTGGGGGCCATCTGCCCTGCATGTTTGACATGTTTCCCCTGCTCCAAAACACTTGATTCAAATGATCAGCTTGTCACCGAGCCCTGCTGAAGCCAGCTTGAGCCCTTAGAGAAAGATTGGGGCTGCACACGGTGGAATAAAATCACAGAGCTCATCATTACATCCCTGCATTTTCTGCAAAGTTCCTTGGCCAACATCTTCTGGTAAACCTTAAGCCCCCCAACATAAAGTCGTGGTATTGATGGAGATTTCTTACCAAAGTCTTTTCTGGGTGAAATAACCGCAGGACATTGGACTTTAAAGCATGCGTGCTTGTGTATCTGCTTAAACACTTGCATCTCTGTGTGCCGAAGATTAGTGTATGCACTGAGAGAAAGCAGCCAATCCCTAGGCACAGTAAAGACGTCACCAAGTGCAAAAATCTGTAAACGAAAGATCAGAAATAATGCAATTTTGGTAGTTTAAACAGAAAAGCAAAAAAGCCTCCATCCCTCGAGATTCTAAAGAGGCATCCAGCCAATGAGCATCAGATGCAGAGCACACTACATTAATGGTCCCATGCATTACAAACAGGCAACTGGATGAAGTCCTCTTCAAATTGGCTCCATGTGTAGAATTCTCCTTCGGTGCCAGTGCATACAGGGATTAATTCAGCTCGCCACTTAAAGGGATCCTCATATTTCCAGTAACGAAGTGAGATGATGTGCCAGAAAACATTAAACGCGTAGCCTGCATGGCTTGGCATTGTCGACTTTCCATCTTAAAGAAGTGTGTTTCTAGAGATGATCATTGTATTCCATTTTTTTTTTTTACGATTTCATCAGAATGTTATCACAGGCTTTTAATCGAGAGGAAAATGCCACTCTTGAAAGGAGTGATGCAGTTCTGAGAAGCATAGAAACCCCAGTAACATATTCAACCCCAACACGCAATGTGCCTTCTTCTGGATACTCCTCTGTCTCACCTCGCTGTCTGCTGACCACTGATTGTGTTTAAATCCATGTTGCTTTAAAGTACTTTTCTTTTTTTTCTTTTTTTTTTCTTATCAACCAGTAGCACTAGATGGACAGCTCCAAGTGTGAACAAACTCTGGAGCTTGACCCTCTCCCCCCTCTCCTCGTTCTTTTTCACTCTGATAGGAATATATAAAGAAAACACATTTAAACCCTATAAAACTGCCACAGTGTTTGCCCTCACAGACAGTTTTAGCTGGGTTACAGACACACTCTTGTCCCTGAGCCAGAGGTGGCTGGCCGGGCCAAACATCTCCTATTCCCTGCTAATGAAATCCTGAATAAAACCCTCCCTGCTCGGCTTGATCCCTCACACACACACACACACACATACACACACACGCACACACACACACACACACACTATTGCACAAGAACAAACACACAAACACAGACACCCACTCTCCAGGGTTCTGGTACGTACACACACACACACACACACTCACAGAACCCCTGCAGTCCCAGCCAGGGATTATCCTCAGAAAACACTCCTTTTGTTGGGCCCCAGTCAAATTACTTTTCAGAGCTCTCATGCTTTTATCAAAGCTGTCTACGTAACTGTGTGTATGTGCATGTCTGTATGTCTGTATATGTGTGTGTGGGCATGCTAAGGCAGTCCAAACATAGGCTGCCGCTGATTGCAGGGAGCACATCCAGAGTGAACGGTCACTAATGACACTTGAAAGTATGTTGTTTATATTGCCCTCAGCTTGTGTGTGTGTGTGTGAGAAAGCGATTGCATGTGTGCCTCTGCTCACATGCCAGTAATTTTCGAAAAGCTAGTACAACACTGGAACACCATGCTGTGTTGTCTGTTGGCGGTCTGCTCTGGTGATTGTAACATCTCAACTTGACCCTTGTGCATATATACCCTGCCGCTGACAAACTGGAACGTGGTTGGAGTTGCACTTCCTGCAGGCCGCCTGCTCCTAAGACTCCAACGGCTCTGGAAATCTGGGATGGTCTTCAGGACTACTTCAAGGCTCTCCACGCTCAAAGAACAACAGTGTTGGCCACTCAAGCACATAAAATAACCTCATGATAAAACTGAAACAAATGGGCTGACGAAGGTGGAAGATTTTTGGAACGGTCGGACCTCTTTGTTTCTTATGTCTGGGGATTTGCTGAGTTCAGGTGGACCTCTGCAGTGACTTCCAGTGTATATTCATCCTCTTGCTCAGTGGATAATTATTTTCTGGGGTACCAGCTCTCAGCCTGGGCGATAGCCAACTCAGTTGACTGGGCACAGATTGTTAAGCTACATTTCAGCCTCTATTCATTCACACTACCGGCTCTCCTCAGAGACTACCAGTCTTTTTCAAAGTCGTGTGAGAGTGTGTTGTGTGCAAGCATGTTGCGACTGCCGATGTGTGTGTGTGTGTGTGTGTGTGTGTGTGTGTGTGTGTGTGGGATTGTGCTTGTGCCTGAGACACAGAGAGATGAGGCGGGAGTGCCAAAGCGAGAGATAAACAGAGACTAACAACGAAGAAGTGAAGCGCACGCACGTGTGCGTGCGTACGTGTATGTGTCGAGGGTGCAAACTAGCTTTGTAGTTCTCAGTGGAGTGTTGATTTAAGTGGAAGTGGAGGGAGGAGATGGGATAAAAGGCCTGACTAGATTAGGCTGGCACACACTACTGAGGCGTGCTGTACTGCCTGGCCTTTCAGCGCACTCTGTACCGTGCTTGTGTGTGTGTGTCTGAGTGACTCGTATGTGTGTGACAGTGTCGAGGATGCTCGGGTGGTGTGTGTGTGTGTGTGTGTGTGCAACTGTTGGATGCAGTTACTCCGCTGCTGATATTGGTGCAGCTGTACAATAAAGCAGTAGATTAGCCGAGCCAAAGCAGCCACTGTAACAGCACCGAGAGCAGTAATCACCGCTGTGACATCTCAGCGATATTCTGTGCTGGACATAATGTATGTTACCACTGTGATGTGCCGTTGTGGATGTGGAGGTATGGAGGTTTCATTGTCGCCCACAGTTCTGTTTGTCCTTAATCTCTGTGAGGTAGATGGGAAATAGATCAAACATTGTAGCTGGTTTTTTTTTCACCTTCATTTCTTTTAATATAATTATTACCTTGCTGTTTTTAACAGTAGGAGGCTGAATTACTGCATATTTGAGCTCGACACCCAACTGTTTAAAGTCCAGGTAGTCTCTAACAATAATAATTCACATGCTAAGTCGCTCGCAGAACTGTCTTTCCATGTTAGACTCTCTGTGTGTAGGAGACTGACAGTCGCGGGTAAAAATAACACTTAAAGTGGTTTTAAAAGCTTGAGGTGTGCTCGATTTAACTTGAACAGACAACGTAGCGGCTTCAAAAGTGGCAACGCAGCTTGTGATGTTTGACAATTCATCCGCCCTCGCACTTCACAAGTATTGAATATGTATTCCGCTGCTCTTTAGCCAAGGTTTAGAGAGCGGCAGAAGCTCTCTCATTATTGGCAAGGTGTTTGTGCAGCGAGGTTCAACAGTCATTGGGCCTTTATTGTTAACAAAACGGGAATTAAAGCGCTGTTGAATGAGCACGTAGGAGTCCTCTGGCTGCCTCTCTCTGGCAACAGCAAGGTGAGAGTTAACGGAAGCCGCTTCTAAATAGTTCATACCGTAGTAATTCAGTTTCAGCGCCGCTCCGACTGCACCGCCACGCTGTCATTTATGCCGAACTATCGGATGAGACAGAGACATTAGTCTTCCACTTGTAGTACAGCAGCAATCTGCATATTTCATTGATTTAACTTCCTGTATGAATAATTAATGCCCTGGGAGGCATCTCCATGCACACGTACGTTTGCATCCTTGTATGCACATGCTCAGTTGTCAGCCCGTGTATATAGTGCATAGATGATGTGCGCATTTACAGGCTTAGAGAGTATGTGTGTGCATGTCCGCGCTTTAATGTCTGCCATGTTGGAGTTCATTAAAATGCACCTTGTCCATTTAGAAGATGCTCCTTATGCAGTGTGTACTGCAGGGCGTCGCTGCAGAAGCACTCCAATAAGAGTTAGAGCTCGACGTTGTTCTTTGACTCTGCATGATTGTGTCCGTGGGCGTTCCTGAAAGATCCAGCTGTCATTTGTGCTGTTTATGGGTCGACCCGTGACTCAGGGTGACTGTCTCATTCCAGCGATATTGAAGTTGGCTGACCTTGGCTGAACCGGATTTCCCAAATCATCCTAAATACTAAAAATCACTGTGTTTTGCAGTGCCGTCCTCATCTAGTTTTTCTGCCTTCCCCAAAGTAATAATTCTTGCTGCTTTGAAGTGCTGTGACATGGGTTGACTTCTGGAGACATATTCATAATAAATACACCCCCTTTTTTTTAAAGAACTATTCAAAGATGAAGCACTATGACTAAAATGTAAACGCGTGTTCCAAAATGTAGCTGGGTCGCCACAAATAAAAAAGATGGCGGTTAAAACACTTACATTTGCACAAAGCTTCATACCAGGTTGACATTTCTGTCATGTTTACATTACATGCTTATTACCTGACTTCATATTGGCAGGCTGAGGGGATGGTCTGTGGAGTTAAGCAAGCAGGCTACCGAGCCAGTGACCAGAGATCCAGACTGTGCTTCAACAATTGTAAGCGCGACACTCTACAGAAAATGTATACATTTGACAGGGGGTGGGAACCTTTATTTTGATGATTGTGTTGCCAAGATCATCCCTTATGCATAAATTCTATTTGTTTCACTAAACACTTGCACAGGGACCAGTTATATTTTATTTGATAAGCTGCAGAAAATGCGATTACATCACATTATATGCATAAGACCTGATGTGGACGCAGTAAAAGCTTTAATATGATCCCTGTTTATTTTTTTTTTTTTACTTTCTGGACAACAGTATGCTGAACCGTCTCTGTTCCCAGTCACAAGTAAATCTGCCTTTCCATTAAATACTATTTTATTTTGACTGCACACGCACGCACACAGGCACACACACACAAAGGCACACACACACAAGCGCACACACACGGCAACTGTCAGCTGCTAGATTAGATGCAGTGGAGGCTCGGAGTACAATAGGAGGAGCATTCAGTGCACCGCTGTGACAGAAAGTACTAACTGCCACACTCTTACCAATACCAACCCTAGAATTATCCTCTCAGCAGAGGTCTTTCTCAGTCCTCCCTGTCGCTCTCGAGAAGAAATCAGTGATGTGGCGGACACTCAGCCGGTGCGGCGGGAGACCCACCTGCATGCGAAGCATACAATAACTGCGGATGATTTCCTGCTCTGTGGAGAATACGACAAGAATGCAGATGTAACGCGATGACACCATTTTCAGTCCGACAGCCGTAAACTGTTTATTTTCGCCCACATTTGGGGTGTCAAATGTCCAATAAAAAATGCGTGCGGTGCATGCTAAAACGGTAATACTCATGACCGAATTTTACATTTTTTAGCTGTGCATGATCTCAAAACCAGCAGAGTGGATTAGATAGCAGGAAGACAGAGGTGAAACTGCAACCAATTTGATTATTGCGCTGCAGTAAGTTGATCCAAAGGATTATTTTCAAAAAGTCAATGTATTCCACTAATGGATATCTCTCGTTGTGGGGTACTGTGACTTTGACTGAATACTGTTCAGATCCAGTTCTGCCTCCAAGAGCGAGAGTCATGTTTAGCGGCAGGTACTCTAAAACCTACGACAAGTTGTACCATCAGAAGTGTGCAACATTTACATACGTGAGGCTGTATTGCTCTCACAGACGCACTGAGGTGGGTACAGCAGCAGCAGCAGCACAGTATACCATAAGAGGGGAGAGTACATATCCTACCATAACAGACATTACATAATGACACTGTGATCTCCCCTCACTTGAGCCTCAAGCTCAACTTATACTCGCACAGACATCGAGCAGGCCCGGGTGGTGTTGGTTACAGTCTGGAGGAGGTGTCTGGTGGATTGTACATCCACAGAAGGTGCTGGGTCAAAAGAAGTTGAAGCACAACAGCAGAGGAGAGGCAGAGGAAAATAAAGGGAGAGGTTCAGAGCGAAGGGGGACAAAGGACGCAGATAAAAGCGGAGAGGAGAAGAGACGGGTGGGTGGGTTGGGGTGGGGGGTGCAGGCGCAGAGGGAAACATAAAGAGCTCCTAAAATAAGCGTATAAGAGGAGGGCTGTTTGGTGGAGCGATCCCCTCCTCATTCATGTGGGTCCAGCACAGTTAGTTGCTAAAGTACACTGAAAAATTGGACTTTACCAAATCTATCTTTTCCAGCCTGGATCATACAATATATCATACTCTTAACTTTTATTTCTCTTGTCAAAAACTCCCTTGACTTTTCTTTCAAATGTAGCCAGGGCTGTATTGCCAGGACACGGCAGTTCTTAAGATTGCACTTTTAATCATCGTGTCAGTTGTTTTGCCCTAGGAAACGTCTCGATTGCAAAAATGTGGAAATTGGTTGTACACTTGATAATGTACAAGAAAATGGTAGTCAAACGAGAGATTATGTTGCATGGAGAAGCTTGAAGATGGTCAGTGTCACTGATTTCAGAACATACAATCTGGACTTGACAACAGTCAATCAGAGACGGCAAACCGAGCCGAATTACAGATTGAGTGGCAAACTCGGACAGAAGGGAAATGGTGCTGACAAAAGTGGAGAGGCAAAACAGAGACAAAGCAACAGAGACAGACTCTCGCTTTCTTCCAAAGTACAGCCACAAGCTGTTGGTCTCAGTCTGCCAACCTAGCTCAACTTCCCAGCAATAGATAAGCTGTGTGTGTGTGTGTGTGTGTGTGTGTGTGTGTGTGTGTGTGTGTGTGTGTGTGTGTGTGTGTGTGTACATAATTCATAAGCGTAGCCAAATCAAGATCTAGAGATTATCATGACCAGTGGCACAGAAGAGGAGAGGAGAGAAGAAGAATGGGAACAGAAGAGAGAAGGAAAAAGTGGCGACGTGGGGAAAAAAAAGTAGTTAGCGAGGATTTAAAAATTGCAATTATAGCTTACAGAGCATGCACTTAGTTTATATTCAGCCCACACTCACCTGTACGCACCGGCATGTGTTCACATATGCATTCCCGCAGGCTCCATGTGTATAACCCTCTCCTCCCTCTGTTTCTCTATCTGCTTTTCAATGGCTTCCACCCCCACCCTCCCCTCTTTTACTTTCAAGGAAGGGTAATCCCTCTTGTAGCTAATGTGCTGTGACATTTCATGGTACAATAGGATTTGGGAGACACTATGTATTCTCCTGGTGCCAGGGTCTGGCTGATAACCTCGCTGTCTAGGTGATTTTGGACTGCAGCAACTCTTGGAATAGTTTTTATCTCACTTTGGAAATCTAATTCTCAAGGTGGAAACGCGGTTCGCAGTGATGCACACTCCGAGGTGACACTTTTGGGAGTTACTGGGAAGTTGCCGTCGCCACATACAGTCACGCAACATCTCGATTTGAAAAAAAAAATAAGAAAGAAAGAAAGAAAAACACTATTAATTAGATCTGGCTCGACAGATTAAATTGTGGCATCAGCTGCTGTGACGGATTCATTTATTTTTCTGAGTTGAAAAGACACTTGACAGCCAATAAAATTATTATCCCAACCACATAATCTTTGTTTGATGCTGACTATTGTCTTCTTTCCTTTTGTGACAATGCACTGTAAGATATTTAACATCTGACTGAATGTAAATTAATGTTAAGGTTCTTCCAATAGCAAGAGCAACCTTGTTTGTATAGCACATTTTGCACACAGGGGCAATTACGTGTGCTTTTCATAAATAAAACCAAAAGAAACATCGATATACAATTTAAAGAGCTGTACTAAGAGTGCAATGATAAGGTTGTTGGAAGTAAGCTTGACTTTGTTTTTGTCACTTTGGAGCACCAAATAAAGAAAGCACAGAGCAAAGGCCCACCAAGAGAGCTCAGCTGTAAGCCCAACACGTCGCTCCCCTGCCCGGAGTGAATCGAAGTCTATTTCCAGAATGAACGTTTGGTAGGACTCAAGTGCTCAAGTTTTTTGTTTTTTTTTAGAGCTCAATCATAGACAGTTTTTTTAACCTAAAATTGAAAAAAAAAAAAAAACCCTGCTGCATCTGGGGCACATCTGAGAACTTCAGATGGTTTGCTCCAGCTGATCTGACTCCATGGATCTATGAGCCCTGCTCAGTTTGCATCTCCCGGACACACTCGTGGTGACAAAGGGCCAACCGTTGTGTCGCCTCATGTCGCCTGTGTCCTGGCCAAAAACGCTGAATTTGAACACATCGCGAAGATTACGGATGACTCTCCGGTTGGCGGTCGTCTGTATTTGTCATTCAAAAATGGGAACGGGGGAGAGCCTGGACTGCAAATCACAAATCTGATTAAAGAAACAGAAGATGTGTTGACAGATTTTTTTTTTTTTTTTCTTTTTGCTGTTATGGTTTTGCAAAAGTTGAAATCGTTGGATCAGCAGGCTACAGAGCAACATATGGTAGAGTCAAAAACAAACCATTCGATCATAGCCATGAAGTAGGTTCTTGGTTGTCAAACCAGATTGATTCTCCTGCAGTTCCTCATACGGTCAGTCACTCACGCTGCCGTTGTAATGGTAATCTGTACAGCACAGCTACATTTTAATTCTTGTTTTGAGGAGAAGAAGAGGCGATTTAACATTACTCACAGGCATTCTTTCTGCCTTTATCTATTTATCTTTTCTGTCTTTGATCAGGTGAGCTGTGAACTGAACAACTATCTTATTAATAACTAGCTGGACAGAATGTCTCAGTTGCACATTAAGGCAGAATCTTGGGGTATGAGAGGCGATAGGAAACATATAGCAGGTTTTCCCTTTGGATCAGCTGAAGGCTGAAGCGCTTATCTTACCAACAGAGCTGATGTGCGAGGATAGGATATGGGGGCGGTAAATGTGCTCATCAACCTTCAGGCGCAGATGTAATGCTGCCAGAGTGCCTTCAGCTGGACAGCGCTTAGCGAGGCTGGATGGGATAAATGTTAAATACTTTGCCTGACATTTATCGCGGGTGATCCTTCTAATTCGCCTGAACAAAGCGGGGTGCTTAATGGCAATGAACGAGACCGTCCGAAAGCGTGTCCCTTGTGCATTCGGCGTTACATCCCTTGATTCAGCAGCCCATGCATTTTCATTTGCCTGGTGCTTTTAGGCACCGGCTCCTTACACTCCGAGAGGCGTCTTTCGGGGTCAGTAAGCATACAGAACCCTGAATTTGCAGTTGCTTTACAACACACAACTGAAGCAGTTTTAGAGATGTGTCTGCAAACAGAGGCATGCTACGACCGGACACATCACTTCTTCTGTTCCTGGGGGAAAAAAAAAAAAAATGCATTCCCTTTACTTTTTAAAGCTCTCATTCAAACCATTTTCAAAGAATTAAAAGAACATTCTCACTTTCCCCCGCTCATACCTGGGCAGATTTTGAACTACAAAAGGCCTTTGAATGGCTCATGTTGGCACGGAGAGAGCCACATAAAACGGGCTCTTACTGTTACAAAACATAAGAACAAACTGAGGCAAGCGAGGCCATCGCATGACAGCAATATCTCCAGCAGCGTATTGTTTCTTTATCGCTCAGACTGTAGTGAAGCCTCGACTCCTGGAAAGGCAATTCAAATCTATTCGCGACCTGTCGTTTTTTGCTCTGCGCCAAGTCAATCCTTAAATCATCCAATGAATGAGTTTAATCCAAGTCATGCAAAAGCCCCCCCCCCCGGCGCCTCGCAGAACGTCTTCCTCAGCTAAACGCAGATTACAACCCGAGTGAGCTGTGTGTTTATCCAGCTAACAAGCGTGTGAGGGGACTAACGTCGCGTCGTCTTGATTTGCCCTGAGATTTGCTTTGAGAGCGTGACAGCGAGCGTGCGACAGATAGAAGTGTCACGCCTAGATTCATGAGACGGGGGGGGGGGGTTGGCAGAGCCTGCTGCCGCTGTTTTGGCTGACTGTGTTATACCTGGAGGGAACTCGGTGCTGCCGCCGCTACACTGTAGCCAATTTAGCCGGAGCACAGCTGCTAAGAGGCTCCCCGAGGTGTGTGTGTATGTGCGCTCCAGGATTAAGCCACAGCACCAATTAAAGCCTCAGACTGGTTTTTAAAGGATAAATTATTAACAGCAGAAGTGACCTCTCTGGTGGCCTTTTTCTCTCCCTCCTCTGCTATTCTCCTCTCTTCTGCTCTCCTCTCCAACCCTCCTGTACTTTTCCCTCACACAGTCTTTCCTCTTTTCTGATTTTTAGTCCCTGTGATCCCTTTCATCTCACTTTTTACCATTCGGTCTTGGCGTCCCCGGCAACGCCTGCGAATCATTATGGACGGGTCTTTCGAGACGTATCAGTGCTTCACTCCTCTAGTTGAGAATTCGGATGCGAAAACAAGTCTGTTCGGAGTTACCAAACGTCTTCTCAAAGATACAGCGATACCTTCTATCAGCGAGGCATATGTGAGGAGGATTTAATCCATTTACTCCTTTGCCTCTCCCAATCCCTGAGTCTGTTCACTGTGATATTTCTGTTTCAAGATGTGTTTCCCCTCACTGAATACTTTTGTATATTTATGCCTCCAGGATACAGTTGGGCTTGATTGTTGCTCTATGCAGCTGCATTCCCCCCCCCTTTTTTTTCTCCCTGTGCTCAATAGCAAAAGCATGTTAGTCGGTAATGGATACTTTTAACCTTTTCCAGGTAATTTGATCAGGGCCTTTAAATCAATCCACACACACGCACACACTGTCTGATCGGCATGCTGCTCCCACTGCTCAGAAATTGTTTTGTTTTGTTTTGTTTTTTTCTTTTTAAATGGCCGTACCATGTCTCTTTTCTGATTTGATGAATGGTTCAACACTGGATTCTGAATTATAAATGCGAGTCGCTGTGCATCATCTCTCACTGGGATACAAAGAAGAGCGAGAGTTGAAATGGTGTAGAGAACCTAAATGTATTTAACATCCAGCTTAATTCATGCCGCCATTCAGTGTTGTAGCAAATGGAATTTCCTGTGGAAAATGGTACGGCGTTCCCTCACTATATTATATTGGTCCAGTGGCTCGTCATAATCCAGATGCAATTTGTTTTGGCAGTTGACTCTATTAACATACTGTTGGAACACGCTGCATGGAATATAAATGACGAGCTTCATTTCAGCAGGGGAGGTGCATTTCTGAATGGGAGTGTAAAATTATGAGGGCTAACTCGTATCACGGGGGTCTGATTCTTTACTTTCCCCCTCTTGTCTGGCTAGCTGCATTATGTTTTTCTCTCTGCCACATTTGTCTGACATGTTTCCATCTAACCTTCCACCCGAGGAATATAAAAAAAAAACGTAATGATTTGACTGAGCTCTACCTTTGTTACCATGCCCTGTTATGGATTTTCCCTCTAGATATCCTTGGGTCATCATCTGATCTCAGTCAGTGGGCTTGGATTCCGCTCAATATGTTCTTACGCTCTGATCTGTTCCTCCCTCCCTCCATCCCACCATCCCTCTTTCCTTCCTACCCCTCCCCTCGTCTTCCCTCTTTCCTCGAATATTTGCTCCGCTCAGATTTGATGAAGGAATTTAATTAGAGCAGCGAGAGAAACAAGAGGGAACGAGAGAGACACGGTGAGGAGGGAAGCGGAGTAATAATGAATGGTCAGTGACCCTGAGCAGACACGAAAAAGATAAGTGTGTTTAAATCAGACCTGGTCGATCGAAAGGAGAGAGGCATATTGAACCTTGTTACTACATCGGATGAGGCTGTATATAGACGTGGTGGTGCACTGACGCTGCAGCATTGTTTCACTTACAGTACAAGTGAAATCACTGATAAACCCACCTGGCTCGATCACATGAGTTGAATAATCTGTAATGTACAGAGGCCCACTGCACCATCATGCACCTTGGATTTATTTTACAGGGGAGCTCAGCTGTGTGCTGTTGTTGAGTGCCAACACCCACCCTACAATCAGGAAAGGGATGTGTGCCACAGAACTGAAAGATTCCCAAGACTTCATTTGGATCTAGGAACAAAGTTTAAGGTTTATATTAGGGTCAATGTACCCAGTGTCCTGTGTCTCCCAGTTCTACATAGGTGCTTCCCCAGCAGTGTGGCCAGCTTTGCCACTTCATTGGTTAAGTGACTTTTCAGCCCTTTAGTGACTTAATTTCACTAAATAGACTAGTGATAAATTTAGCAATCTATTTCCCAAGAAATATAATCAAATATATTGTGTTTGATTTCCATGCATGCTGCGCATCTGCCTACAACATCTCTTAGCGTCCTGTGTTCAAAGATTCCTATGTTCCCTGGATTAGGGTTAGGGTTAGGTGAGATGAACACAATAGGAGGGTTAATATGTGTAAACAGAATATTGAACTGGCCAACACAGGGCCCTGGGAAGTGTTGCAGTGAGTCCCACTGGTTTCTTTATGGACCCACCCTACTTCTGCTGCCTCTGGTCAGCTAACTCGCTGAGAGACACTGCAGCTGTGGCAGCCAAAGAGGTTGGCCTGTTTCCCTGGGAAACAACAGCTCACAATCTGCTGTATGAGCTCTGCTGCTGGCTGTTAGTTTTACAAAACAACTGCAAAAAAAAAAACAAAAACAAAAAAAAAACAGACAACCAACAAATGAATGTTTTGTGCCGACTGTAACATTTTTGCAAAAACTCGTACAATAAAAAGTAACAAGGTGAACATACATGCTGACGTAAGCATTTTGTTTAAAGTACAGACTCACAGAGCTGCTAGCACGGCTGCAGACTCAGACCCTTGTTATATCTGACAGGGTAATCTAAGCTCTCCATTATGTTTTGATGCCAGTGGTCTGCTTCGTGAGGTGGAAGGGCATTTTTTCTCTTAGTTTGCGTGTGTGTGCCGCCTTGAAAATGTGCCACGTGTTCTGATACACAGTATATTGGAACAGCGACATTAACCAATGTGAGGTAATACAGACTCGCAGTGACCCTGCTGTGCTTTTTCAAAACTTCCACCTCTGCAACAGACTTTCACAACACATAATCTATTCACCAGCACCTGATATTATGATATTAATGCTCAGCAGCCTATTCCAGTAACCATTTCTATTCTGTTGCCTCACATGCCCACGTAATTTACTGTATGCCACGACCTGTGATGCTGCTAGAGACGTTTTGATAGCAGACCCCCCCAACATACAAACGCATGCACGCACACACGCACACACACACACACACACACACACACACACACACACACACACACACACACACACACCTGCTAATTGCTATCTTTTTAGTTTCTCACTGTTGCCGTGAAAGGATGAACCCAACACACAAGCGCACGCACCCACACACACACACACACACACACGTATACACACACAGCCTCACACGCGGACAGCGGTTCCTATCTTTTCAGCTCCTCATTGTTGCCGTGGTGAAACATTATTCTGTCTGCACACTTATTCTATAGTCTCCATTCTTTGACCTGACGCTATATAAGCATTCTGTCTTATTCTTATGCCCCCCTTATTCTGATGGTAATTTGACTGCCTGAAAGGACCGGCAGAGGATTGTTCTCTCTCATTCAACAAAATACGGTAAAAAGTCATTCCTGGGATTAAAAAAAGCTCTGCGGTGGATTTCCAGGGCTCTGTTGTCGTCTCCGCAGTTGCCCGTCGGCCCTGCCGTTCATATGCTAATGAGCCAGAGCTTGATTGTTTCCTCATATTTTAATCTCCTGCACGGTGTTGGAGGGGAGGGGAGGGTATGATGGCGGGGGGAGGAGGGGGGCAGATAGGAGGAGTGTGAGTACGAGGAAGAGATGAGATGAGAGGGAAAGCGATGGTGGACCGAGGAAAAGAAGAGAGGGCAGAGGCTGTGGACTGCTGAGGAACGGAGAGGAGGAGAAGCAGGAGGAAGAGGGGGAGGAGAAAGACAAGCATAGGAAGTTATGTAGGGGGAGGAGAAAAAGCAGAATGTTTGACTGGAACAGTGAGGAGATGAGGGGATGAGAGAGGGCAGGGTGATATTATTAATATGCAAGGTGGAGACAATAAGATAAAGAGGGATATAGGCACTGCCCAATTATAAGTTAGAAATATACAGTTAACCTTATGAGGAGACATCCAGAGTTAGTCAGCAGTGACAAAGAACCGGAGCTACGGCTGTAAAAACCCTGCGCTACTCAACATCGCTTCATTTTAAACTTTGAGGGGGAGTCACTAAAGAGCAGCGAAACCTCCCTACTTCCCCTCTCATATAGGTCTGTGTAAAAACCAATCACGAGCCCCGTCTGCCGTTGCTCATCATGCATACTGCAGGCTGGAAACACTGACCAAAGGGCAACGAGAGGAGGAGCGAGAGAGACTTTCTTGAATAAACTAACGTGCCATTTGCATAAATATACATAATAAAAGAGCTTTGTGCAAAAGCTCCTCTTCAATATGCATGTTTTTTTTTTCCTCTTTTAGTAACTCGCATGCTAGAGGTCATGCAATTAAGAAGAGAGAACGTAGCATATGATTTTTTTTTTTTGGGGGGGGGAGTCTACTCAGAGAGGACAAGGGAAAATCTGCAGGGTGGGTTTTTGAAGTATAATGCTGTGGAATGATTTTTCTTGGACGTCACTCAGGAAGGGATTTTTTCTTTATGAGAGAGAGTACGAGGTCAGCCGTTTTGCTGTAGTTAGACTTGTTGGTCGCTGTGGTTGTCGCAGACAGGGAAGGCAGCGGGAATGTGACTTTGACGAGGACGTGAGCCAACATGTGCGTAGTGCATATATTCAACATGGGATATGAGCATTGGCAGACTTATTGCTAGGAAATGTAAGCAAAACCCTTACTTAAATGTCCTTAAAGCCATAATGCCTGTAAGGACATTTAAACTGCAAAAAAAAAAAAAAAAAAACTGGGACTGGTTTCATTACTGGGAGGCATGCTGTGCTACGCTCAGACTTTTTTGGGAGCATTGTTCTTGGCCAGGTATACTTCGCACATACCCGGAATTCATCCACAGCATTTGTTCTGTCTTAGTTAGTAGCAGCAGTGGGCGCCTGTTTTTTGGCACTTGCGTCTCCAGATCTGCAACAGCAGAGGAGGAATGTGTCTTTCACATCTATGTCTATATATGTCTGCGTCTGTGAGTACACCAGTGCAACAACTTGCCTCTTGCGGTATCTATCCACTACAGACTTTCTGTGGACAGGATCAAAATCAAATAAAGCATTTATTGATGGCCATTATCGAGGGCACACATATTCAGAAATCACACTAGTGCCACAGGAGCAACGGTGTTGAGCCACAGCAAAGCAGATATTTGATATTGCTGACATGTTATCAGTCTTACGAGTCCAGAACCTAGAGAGCAGTGAGGCTCATTTCCAGGTTAAAAAAAATCTTTTTATTTGTGTGCTTCAGCGTGGCCTTGTCTCCTTCACCATGGGGAAGGAGACAAGGCCACTCGGCTCCTGCTCGTCCAGATTTTGCTGGGTTAATGGTGTTACTGGTGTGTGAATCCCCTCCTGTACAAATGAGACTTGGGTAGCATTTTATTTTACTGGTCTGGACATGTCCCTGTTTGTAGGTGGTAATTACCCAGCAACTTTATGAACTCTCCTTAAAATTACACCCAAATTACCACAGCTATTATCTCAGAAATGACTGAAAGTTACACCAGTATTATTATTATTTTTTTTTAAAAATGTTCCACTTTCCAAGAAACCTCCAGCTGGTTTCTGCTTAGCTTCTGCTGATCATGTAATTTTAATTTCCAACCAGTTTCTGGCTGACACCACCTCAGCAGCACACTAAACTGAAGTGAGCCATTGCATCTTGATTTGCAATAGTTTCTGCTCAAATTCTGCAGGTCAGTAAATTTAAGTAGATTTTTTTTTTTCAACCATTTACATTCTCGGCAATTTTAACAGTCGGCAATCATCAGTCTCTGCCTGGTTTTTACAGTCGACTGACTTTGATACAAATACACGGAGAAGAACTGTACCAACAATTTTTCTGCAAGTCAAGCTCTATAATGAGTACAAATAAATACACACGTACAGAATTTCCACAAATGTAGATGCAGTTGTTGCACATGCCGATGGGTATTGTCTTTTTCCCCGCAACCCTGCACACAAACACACACACAGCCTTGACCCCAAGAACAATAGCCTTGCAGCCCAACGCTAGATTCAAATCAGTCTCAAGCAAGCTCAACAGTTTGTGTGTAAAGTCACACACACAGTCCGAACCTCCCCTCTCTCTAACCTTCCTGAAAAAAGAAAAAAAAATAGCCACAAGAATTTGCTGAGCGTTTAGCAACGCACCACAGTCTCTCCATCATCCCCTTATCTCCCACCAGGTCAGTCAAGCACCAAGCCCAAACTGGATGTCCTCCTGGGATGTTTGTGCAACTTGTTTATGACAGCCCAAGTGTTGTTGATGCTGTTGTTGCCGATGTTAACAAGAGGGATGGAGAGGTAGGCGGCTGGAACGCGGCGTTCCGCTGGGAAGCAACCTAGACGACCTGATCTTCCGAGGAGAGGTGGGAAGGAGCGGTTTGGGAAGGCGACCGGGAGAGCGATGGTGGGGGGGAGAGGAAGTGAGGGGAGAGGTGAGAGATAAACAAGAGTTCAGGGAGAAGGAAAGTGGAAGTGTATGAGATGTAATGGAAGGTGGATGAAGAGGCAGCATGTGACTGCAAAATAAGAGATCAGCTTTGGTGTAAGTGGCTCTAATGCACCACTAGAACTGAAATGCAGGAACAAAGACTTTATATGGGGAAGAACTGGCAGAATGGGTTTTTATTATGTGAGTCCAGGGAAACATTTTGAAGCAAAAAGACAAGTGATTTCACCAGCAGTATATTTTATGCATGTGTATGTTTGAATACAGTTAAATATACTGCTTTACATTCATTTATATGGTTCCTCTTACCCTAACAATGTCTGCTTTCCATTGAATATAATGGAACTGGATGGCACTCAGCTCTCGGTGCTCAGTGCGCCAGAGATTTACATTTGAAAAAACTCGAGAGAAATGTCTCATTCCAGAATTCCGTTTGTGTTTTTTTTTTTTTTTTTTTTCATTTTGTTTCAACGGATAAGCTGTCCCTCTAAAGCCATGCTGATGTTGTGCTCTCCTGTAGCAGTGTTCTTCTGATGAGAAATTAAATAGGTCACGCAGACTTTATTCTGAAAGGTCAACCCTCTGCATAACTAATTAAAGTGATCTTTTTTCTCCCATTCTGATTGACCTTACAGTGGTCTTAAGTCTAAGCTGATGAAAGTTGCAGACACCCTGGTAAAACACGATATTGCGGTTATTTCTGTCTTAAAAAAAACTAAACGTCTGCACGACCAACTCGCTTAATGGCCTTGAATTACAATAATTACAGCCGTATTAAGCTCAGGGGTATAGTTAAATCTAGTATTACACTTGTAAAATGTACTGGCCGGTGTGGTATGTGTTTGTCCAGTGATAAATAACCCTAATCATAAAGACTGGTGTTTGACATTATTCTAACTGGAGATTTGCACAGGCTGTTTTTGTAACTGCCACAACAAAAAAAAGGTCTTTAAATGTCTTTAATTTCACTTAATGAAACACGCAGACACTCTGTGTAATTGCCCTAAGTCTTATAGCACCTCAATTATCACTACACTTAAGCCTAACCGTTTCTCTGGAATTCCAAGCCGCCCGTGGAACAAACTGGACTTTGAAAAGATTGTATGAAACCGACCCTCAGGTGTGATTTCCCCGGACATGTCGTTTCCCTTCCAGAGACTATATCTCCAGTTTACACATACCTGAGCTTGACACTTGGAAACCTATTGGTATCCTGTATTGGACATCATTAGGCTTGTCTCCCAGAAAGCTATTTATACCTGCGCACAACATTAACCGAACTTGGAACGGGCTCCTCTGCTTTCCCCAAACATAAATACGCCACATTTCCTTCCTTTATCTCCATTATTTGAAACAATTCTTGTCTGTGTGGTGATTGTGAAACCCTGAGGTCGCGCCCTCCGATCAAACAAGGAGTGGACATTTGGCAAATCAAGCTATTTTTGTAAATCAAAAATTATTTGTTGTCTTATTAGGGTTTTCCGACAGAAGCAGTGGCCAGGGCTTTTTTTAGCGGCTGCTTGTGTAATCTCTTAACGGGGTTGTTATATTAGGAGCCGTGTTTCCATTCCGATGTATTCATAAGCTCTTCCTTAAACCCTTCCGCTGCTGTGTTTAGAGGCACGGAGAGTCATAGAGAATCTCAGCGCTGGACCCAAAAATAGCCCGCATTCTTCCCTCTGTGTTTCAGGAAGCATCAGAAGAGGCCGGAACAAGCCGCTCTCCCATGTCCCATCCCTTCTTCCTTTATCCTTTCCCACTCAGTTCTCCTCATCGGCTTTCCCCTCTCTCGCCATCTCTACACTTTCTTCCGCCTCTCTCTCCTGTCTCTTTATCCATCCCTTCACTACCTTTCACCGAAAACTCACCCCTCTCTGGGACTGGGCGCCTCCTCTATTCTCCATCCTTCATGCCATCACTTTCCAGCCCTCCTTCTGTAAATGCAGTTGGACTGAATACAGATCATTTGTATCTTTACCTACATGCTTGCACAAGTGTTGCATCATGTTAAATGCACACTGCCACTGTTGCACTGTTAAACGTGTAAGATAGCAGCAAAATGAATGGAGTAATTGTTGGCTGTAACTATAATCTCACAAGCCATGTTTCAGTCTTACACTCGGTTTGAGTCTGTCTCTCTGCCTGCATTGTATTTCTTGCTGAAACAAATATCACTGTGCATAGATACAACAGCACCGCACTGACACACACACAGCCTCAGTATGCAATAATGAAAATCGCTTTCGCCAAAAATAGCGCAGGAAACCTGACCTTAGCAAGGTCGCTGTACTTTTACCGGAACACTGGAAAGAACTGAGCTGTGGTTGTGTGTGTGTGTGTGTGTGTGTGTGTGTGTGTGTGAGAGTGTGTGCGGGGGGTTAGTTGAAACCCATTTGCAGTGCTTTCCAGGAGCTACTCATTGTTTGGAAAGAAGAGAAGTCTTTAGGGACGTGAGGGGCTATATATAGACTGCACTTGCAAGTGTGTCTGTGCGTCTCATGCATGTGAGCTCAGTTGCAGGCGTCTACGTGTTTGGTGTGTGTTTTCTGTCCTATCTTTGCCCCCCGAAGAAAATAGCTGATGGATTGGAAGACGGTTTACAGAGTGGACTGCATGATGGATGGATCGTACATGGCAAAGTAAACTGAATAACAGTGAGGGGCAAAGTCAAACTGCCTAAAATTGTTTGCGCCACATTCAACGGTGGTGGACACGTGAGTTGTCACCTTTGACTGATAGCAAGCCATTTTGACAACTATGATGAACCCACTATGTCTGGATATAAACTGCACCACCAAGGAGGAATGGTTGGCAGAGAGTTACAAGAGTTTATCGTACTAATGCATTTTCTTTATACAGTGCATGAACGTGTCCTGTTGTCCCTTTTTGACCAAAGCCAACAAAGTTCTGGTTCTGGGCTGGCGCTTGTGCTGGTTTGGACCTTTTTAAGACCCGGTTTGCTTTTCCACAGGCATGAGAGCCGCCGTAGAGTCACATCATTTAGTCACTGTGTATGTCCCAGCATTGCTAGGAACAACTATGGTGGTAAATGTCGTCTCTTCACACCTGTTGCTCCTGGCTTTGCATGGCCAAGCATCCAAACACGACTGGTCCTTGGACCTCTGTCGCTTCGATTCAGTGTCCTTAGTGAGAATCGTTTGTTTATTCTCCCACGGACAAGTCAGAACAAGCTAGTTCTGTGAGCAGTTTTAGTCAGACCTTGGTCATGATAATCCAGCCTCCAGCCCCTACGTGAGCAGTTCTTTTGTTCTAGTCTACTCTAGAATTAGTTCCCTTTGGCTGTCAAACTTCAAATTCCTAGTTCCAGAGTTGGCACTTGCTCCGAAACAACACCTGAACCACCTTGGTCGGAAAGGCTTTTTTTTCCTCCCCTTTTGTTAACCTCTCTTTTTTATTGAACAAAATGATGCCAAGTGAGTAAACAGCCCAGTGCAGAGAACACAGGAAGCAGTTCAGAGAGCTAGCATGGTGAAGGTTGAGACATTATTTGTTGGATTCAGTGATATTATTCATCTGACAAAAGTGTCTGACCAAGGTGCTGGGCCATCACAACCCACGGGAACAGCTTCCAAATGTATTAGCACTGATTCTAACTCTTGGGAGGCATCTGCATTGGTAATTTAGCTTTTATATTTTAGTTTATACATACATATATTTTAAAAAAATACATGATTTACACGGTTTTGTTTCCCTTTCCAGTCAAATATATGCTCATCAGGTAGTCAGCAGCGTGCACATGCACACATGACACCGTGCAGCAATGTTTTGCGGTGTGTTGCCGCTCACAGGCTCTGCCATGCGTGAAATCTACAAAAACCCAGCGACTGTGTTTGCTTTGTGTGACAGTTTGTGTCACTGCCTCTGAGCCTTTTTCCCACTGCGAGAGCTGCTCCACTGTACTAAGTGTGTCAACAATACCAGCTGAGAGGCAGCCTTCAGTCCACACACTCCGAGAGCGGAGTAATCCTTAAAGGAGAGAAACCGGGAGGAGGGGAGGAGGCAGGGAGAAATATGGAGCGAGCGTGCAGGAAGTGGAAGGATGGAGGTGAAAAGAGCAAGAGACTGAGCGATGGTTGAGTCGAATTTGACAGTGAGCGAGAGAGCGAGGAGAGGGGAGAGAAAGCGTGGTTGCCAAAGAGAGAGAGGGAGAATTCAGTGTTTCAAAGGATTTCCCTATCACAGTCTCTGACACATTACATACACAGCTCACTATCGGCCCGACCCTGACAGCTGCACAAATTGGCTGAAAGAGGTTTCCTGGGCAAGGCCTTTGATCAGGTGTGTGTGTGTGTCTGTGTGTGCTGTGTCAGCGAGCGGGAGGAAAGAGAAAGATGTACATTTGTGCATACCTGGACATCTGATGTGTGTGTGAGTGTGTGTGTGTGTGAAAAAGGCCTCTTTTGTGCTTCCAATCATGTTGGTATGAGATGAATGCACACAGATAAGACCGACAGCGTGTGTGTGTGGGTAAATGCTGACAGTCGGGCTATGCTTTTGTGTGTGTGTGTGTATATTGCATGACGGGCATTGTGTCTGTAAGCATGCCATGTGTGAAATGTGTCTTATCTGAGGCATGTTATGGCTTTCATTCAGGTGATCCTTCTCTTTGGAATGAAGCCCCGGTTATCTTATTTTGAATCTGACACTTCCCTTCAAACATGTCTCCGTGTTTTTTCAGAGGTGGTCGGTAAACAAACCCATTGTTAAAAGGCTCGTATCGAATCAGCCCTCGGCGCAGTTCAGGCTTTGAAGCCGTGAGGTTTTCATTATCATGATCACAGACGCCACATGAAACGCACACGCCTCTCGGTGCATGTCCCACACCACTGGGCACTGAGCGGCTCCTCTGGAGGAGTTTTGAGTTGGATCCTTTGCTCAGCTTGTCTGTTTTCTAACAAATAAAAATCTGTTTTTAATAAGAATTCAGTTGCGGGATTTGAACGGTTACCTCTTCTTGCCATTACTTACGCTAATTATATGGACACATTGCAACTATTTTCTCAAGAAATGCTGGTATCTTTAAGAAAACGCAAGCAGCATGGCTACAGGAATGCTCCTCTGGGGACCATGAATGAGCACCAAGCTGGATAGTAATACTCTTCCCCTAGCAAGATGATATATTTCGTTCTTTTAGCTCAGAGCAGTACAAGCTCACAGTGCGGCTAGTGCGGCTCACAGCACTTGGCGAAGGGGGGCTGCATTAGTAGGGCACGTTCTTAAAGGTACAGATTGGTATGATCCAGGAAGTCCAGTTGGAGTAACAGATCAATGTGCTTAAGTAAGTCACAGTCGGGGTGCTGAGAGGTCAGTCTATATAATGATGTTAGAGTGCAGTGAGTGACATTCATGCTTCTTCTAAAAATTTGAAGTGACGGGATTACTTATATTAATAGTTGCGAAACACCGACATACTTCAGGTCAAAGCAGCTACAGCCACTGCAGACAACAACAGTGAGGAGATGAGGAGCAAGAGAAATCTCCCAGAATTCATGAAAAAATCTCTCAATTCTTTTGTTGTTGAGTTAGGAGTAAACTGAAACTGATGCTGTCTATGACAAAATGCCTTAATGTCACTTTCAACAAAGACTGCAGTCTGCAGTATAGTTCATACAATAGGCTGGTAAAACAGAGAATTGTCAGGTAACGTTCGCCTTCACTGTCAAATAAAGTTTAATATCATATGGACGATCAATTGACATTTTTCATAATGCCTTGTGTTAGGACATGCTGCCAGCACCTCTACTTCCAGAGATGTAAAGAAAATCCCATATTGATTTATCAGCTGATATGCACATATTATTTGCACTGATCCATAAAATGTAATTATCAGAATATATCCTTTGGGCTCCAAACTAAATGGAACATGGCATCCACATTACAGAGTGATCTACAGAGCAGGAATACCTGTTTGCATGTATTTGATTCATTTGGTGGATGAAGTCAGGTTGTGTTGCTTGTGAAAGTTGAGCCAGGCTCAGCTTGCAACCCAGCGTTTCGTTTTGCTGGACCCCTGGGCGTTGGTACCCCCACATCGCTGATCGACTGCCTCCGCTTAAAGGAATGAGAGCACTGCCTTTTTCTATGCAGGAAAAAAAAAAAGCTCAGACTTGTTTGTACACAGATGACAGAGAAAGCGACAGTTATGGCTGCAACAGATTAACAAATGACGATGCGTCTTGATATGTACTGTTAATTGGTGAATGTTTATTGAGAGTAGTTTGGTCTATAAAATGTTGGCAAACAGTGAAAGATGCCAATCACAAACTGACGGAGCAGAAGATTATTTATATTTTCAAATGTTTTGCTTTATCAGACCAGCTGTTCAAAAGCCAAAGATATTCAGGTTGCAGTGATTTATTTCAAAGAAAGCAGCACGGTTTTATACACACACACCTGAGAAACTGAAACTAACAAAATGATTGGAGTCTTGGCAGTTGTTGGTTTCAACACATTTGTATTGTCGGTAGCTTTCAGATCCAGAGACATTGTTGTCACAGTCAGCAGAGTACCGGGAGATAATTTTGTAAATAAAATACCAAACTGCGAATGTCAGGTTTTTTACGAGACACTCGCAACACAGAGTAGGATTTGTCACGGCCATTAAAATGAAGTGTTGCCCAGTGTAGGCTTTTTTTTTTTTTTTTTTCCATCTCTGTACTTTGTCATGTTATTGTTGCGATATATAGGCTCATTCTGGACTGTTAGTGTAAGGCACTGGCCTGTAAATGACGCATCTCCACAGGCACCATCCCCATTTGTGTGTCTGCCGTGCGTGTGTTGAGTCCTGTTAGCGCAGACTGCCAGTCGAGGGAAGTACAGGTAATGGATTAATATCAGAGCCGGCTCGGGCTCCACGTCGCCGTGTGGTGACAGCCTGTCATTATCGCAAACACAGACTCACACGCACTTGTTAGCATTTTCTGTACGGTGCACATACATCCCCTGTGAATACTGTATACATCGAAGCACACATGCTTCTCCTCTCACCTGTCTCCCTCCCTCCACTGTCTCACCATGTCTCCCTCACTTGTCATTGTGACACACACTAGAACTGGCCGGTGATCATCTCAAACTGCAGCAGGTTCTTGAACCACTTCCCCACATTCCCCAGTGCTGAGACCAGGTTACTTTGTCGAGCCGGTGTGGCCGCTTTGCCCCAAAACATCAAGGAAGCAGACAGAGTTTTTGGAACGCTGTTGTCGTATGACCCATCTGGCTTGTTTGCTAACTCCAAATTTAACCTAATAATTTGCCTGAGAGCGAGGGGTAGTGAAGGGTGGGCGTGCACGCCGAAACCATCGGTTCCCACGATCATTAATCTTTGCTCTGCCCTTCCTCCCTGCCAGAAGTGGTCATCTAATTAAGTCATTTAGTCAGCATTGAGCTGTGTAATTGGACAGTGCAGGCTGATAGGAAACGTTTGAGTATGTTAAGGGTGATAAAGGGTGTGGGCCTGGATTAAACACTTGATTGTTGGCCTGGTTTGCGTACCCATAATGTGATACTTCACAGAAACCTCTTAAAGCCCAGTAAATGTGCCCAGTGTGGTCTTGTGCTGTTTCAGAAATAGTTGACGTTACCTTGAAATAGGAAGATCACTGGTATCAAGACAGTGATGTTTGATTCAAGCCGACTGCATCTTATCTTTTTGATCCAAGTCCCCTTGCAAAAGAAAACAAGTTAAATGACAGTTTAGGATTCACTTTTAGAATAAATGGCCTGTCAAGACGGCCGATGCAGATTTTACTGTATGTGATTCCCAAATGCATACACTGGTGACAAGCCGCACACTCAGCAGCTTCTGCCCGTCAACACTTGACTCCCACTCTCACTTTGGGGTCTCGACCACTCTGCTGGCATTTAACCAACAGCTGGCGGTTGCATAGTAACTTTATCTAGCGTACTGCAGTGTGTAGATGTTAATTAAAGTTGAAGTTTCACGGTGCCGCTGGCTCTGAAAAATGATGACACAATCCCTGAAACGAAAGCTCACCATCTTGTTTTGAACTGCGAATCAAAAGGCTCAGGTTTAGCCAGTTTAAAGATACGTTCCACCGCACATTTGCTCCGCGAGTGGTCTACATACGTCACATATTGCACTGAAAGCGCCACAGCGGGTCACATAATGAAACTGGCTAAATTGTCGATAGCGCTAACTTAAAATTTCGCAGCCGCTAGGATGCAGCACTATGTGATATTGATATTTGATACATGCAAAATACTTATAGGCAAGTCTCCCCACTCAGCAGCCATCTTGGCAGTGGCCATGTGCAGTTATTTCAGGCTACAAAGACCAGGCCCATATCCAAATTATTGTGGAGAGAGCCAAGACATCACAAATACGACAAAAAAACGCTTTATAACCTGAAAAACATTTAAAAGGCGTTTCCCTGCAGATTTTACTTCTACCACGCATGTAGAAGTTTCAAGACATTTACTTATTTTACATTTAAAAATGCTAGCGTTTAACAGCAATTTTTAATTTCTTTTGATGGACATCAGTGTGATATCCTTCCCCTCTGTGCTTTTTAGAGGTCCGTCTACATCTGCAGGTTGAAACTGCGGCGAATCTCAACCTTGCGCTGCTGTCAGTGCATCAACACGATTGGCTGGATATGTTTCCTGTTTCGGCAACACCCAATCAAGCAGATGATTGGGTGGGACATGTGCCATCTCCTGCATCAGTGATGTCTCTATTCGAAAAAATGCTTCTCAGTTGTTTGTATCCTCTCTCATAACATCTCTGATACATGTTCCCGTAGAAAGACTCGGCCTCATAATGCACTGTACTAATTACACACATCCTGCTTCCCTAATTTGATGTGCTTCCTGTTGGTGAAGGAAGAGATTATGCAAAAGGGTGTGAGTGCAGTAGGATGATGTTCTGTGTGATGGTTAGGACTGAGTGGCAGAACCCTTTGTGACAGCGCTGCAGATGTGATTATTATGGCACAGTAAAAAAAAGCAAAGAAAGATCGTGTTCTGACCTTTAGTGACCTTTTCCTTTTTCCCTCTTTGTCTCCACAGCAGTCCTATGCTCCTCCCCCTCAGCCCATGGCTCCGCCCAGCCCCGGCACCACAGGAGGAGGAGGAGGTGGTGGAGGTGGAGGAGGAGGTGGTCATGGAGGAGGGCTAGTGGAGCAGCTTAGTAAGACCAACCTGTACATCAGAGGCCTGCCGCCGGCCACCACCGACCAGGACCTCATCAAACTCTGCCAGCCGTGAGTTCTATTCCGCTCCACTCTGCTCAACTTTATCTGACCCCCGCGCCCGCTCTGCGGATGCATCCGTCAGTGCCGCTGAGCTCCATTCACTCCTGTGCCCCGTTCAGTTCAGCCTGCGGTAATTAGTTTTGCGTGAGTCCAGCAGCAGCTTATAACGAGTATCAACAGTTTGCTCTTGACCTCTGTGTCCCTCCCCTGTGCTTCCTCAGAGGAAAAAACACAACCCAGCTGGGCCTAACCCATCCGCTCCGTTCAGCACTCGGGTCATTGACACACGCATGCTGCACAAGGACAGAAACACATACACTACATCCTTTTTATCCCTCAACTTAGGACATTGACCCCTCAGTCTCTTCCAGATATGCCAACCGTCTGAGGCATGGCAATGATAATAAAACAAATTTATAATAATAACAAATTTGTCTGAATAGAAATGTAGTTTTCACTTAAAACGTGCGCTCTTTGTGTAGCAAAGGGAAGGACAGGAAAAAAACCCTTTTCTCTGAGGTAGGTTGTTATATTGACACTCACAAATTCTCCTCGCTTAAACAGCCTGGGTAAAAAAAAAAACAAAAAACTACATGTCATAAGGCTATTTTTTTGTGCCGAGCAGCAGACGTAACTAAAGAGTGGGCTAATTAGCCTGCTGCCAAATGAAACAAAGAGGCCAGAATGAGGTTTCTAAGCAAACATTGCAATCAGCCCATGAGCCACCAGTTGAATACGTCTGCTCTAAACATTTCATCTGATCCGGAGGATTGTTGTTGGAGCTAATGAAGACGACACGCTCATCGTTCACCAGCAGCTATGTCACCGTTGATGGGATGCAAATTCAGAGCGATTTCTTTAATTGAAAGGCAGCTGTCTCAGCAATGGGTTATTGGTTAAACATTAATTATATATGAAATATGTTGGACATTTTTAGTCCATTAGAAAACAGTTTTTTGCCACTGATATGAGTTATGTTGGGTGTAAAATCAGAAAAAGCTACACTGTGAGTTAAAAGAAGAGATAAATAACACAAAGTTAAAGAACTGGCCAGACAAAATCCAACCCATATCGAGGCTCCAACATTGCAAGTATGATCATGTTAATTTGATCAAATGTTTTTTGAAACTGCAAATAACTCATACCGGCATTTTACTTTGAAACTTTTGATGTGTATGTGTTTGTAAATTGTCACAAGATCCTTTCGATGAATTTGTCTCTGCTCCTGATTGTTGGTTAGCGAATTCTTGATGCCCAAGTTTAAACGAATTCTGATCTGTCGCTTATTTTCACCCTCTCATCAGTTGTCACACACAGTTTGTGCTGCAAATGTCCCAGTGCTCCCTTTTAAAAAAAAACACAGTAAACATTGAGATTGAAAGTTTACTTTTAACTTTGGAAACGGTATTTGACAAAAACAGTCCCACAGCAAGATCCACCTGACAGGCGTTCTGTTGTGCTGCTTTCAGTCGTTTAAATCGGCCTTCCTTAGCAGATTGAGTTGATAAAATTTTTTAAAATAGAAATGTCTCGTAGTTGTTCCTCTCATTAGTTTTTAGTGATCACAGTGGATATAAACAGGATATCTGACATGTGGTATGTTTGCATGAAACGTAACTTAGTGAGACTTTCAACCGAAACTATGAGCAATGCAGTGTTTACACATCTTACCACACTGGACCGATTGTGTTCACTTGAATATCAGCACTCAGCTTGGATAGGAATTGCTGGTAAAAATACTTCACTGACACCTTTTAATAACATTCCTAGCAGCGGTGTGGAAACCACTTTTACACCACAGGGTGTGAGCAGATCAGTGCCAATGACGCATTTCCGCTAACATGCTGATATGACACTAGAAGGAGAGCCTACTCCCACAGAAACACAGCTGAGCGCACCTCCTCTCCTTGGTGAATGATGTGGCTGTCCTGATGGTTCCCTGACTGTAGCGACTTCATCCTGTTCTCGCCCTCGACGCTAAAAGCCGAACCTACATTTCACGGTCAATTGTCCCCGTGTGAGCAAGCAAAGTCGACGCAGAATGTAATGCAAACGATAAAGCAGCGCGCCAGGAGAGGGTCTTGTTTGCTTACAGCTATTACCTGCTGTTATCAAACGTGTATGTGGAGAATGATATGTGGAGCTCGGTAATTAGCAGGAGAGGGTCTTAAATTATCACATAAACATCTCTAATTGATCCAATGGTTTTTCGGTTAAAGAAGGAGGCAGAGATGGAGACCATCACACACACACACACACACACACACACACACACACACACACACACACACACACACTCACCATACCTTGCCCTTCTGCGTGTCAGCTGCAGTTCAAGCCCGTTGTATTTCAGCTTAGCCCTTGAGGCGTTCTGGAGAAACAGGGTGAAAAATGGGGGCCAATAAAAGTTTCATTAGAGGCCCAGTCAGTGTGCCAAGTGGCCAGTAACATTTAGGAAAGGTCAGCTGGGGAGAGCGGGAGAGAGACGGGGGTTGGGGTGGTGTGGGGGCTGCTGTGTGTGCTGTTGGGCAGCAGTCTTAGCCTTGGGTTTCCAGATCTCTCCGGATTTCCGAAATAGACTGAGTAGCAGTATCCTGTCACTCACCGACACGACATAGATGCATGTGCGCGCACAAACGCACACACAAACAGGCATCTCATTCATGCACACAGTGACAATGAATAACGGAAGGACAGTCCCTCGACACAGACACACACACACAGGCACACACACATATGCACACACTCTTTCAAATCAATGTCATCCTCATCTTTATTGTTACCAAGCGTGGCTTTTCTTTTTTTTTTTTTTTTTTATGTGTGCCAGCCCACCCACCGGCACCATCCTCTCTCTTCCCATTCTGTCACACTCCTCATTTCCTCCCTCCACCCATTCCCCAACCCCTCCCTCCCTCCGTCCCTCCATCCATCCCTCACCCCTCTTTCCCTCCCTTTTTCTGTCTCTGTGCCAGTTCTCAGAGTGTCAGTGAAAAGTGCTGTTGTCAGCTGACATTTCCAATCACTCCCCCGGTCGCCCAAACTATGGACACACTTTTAACGTCTGGGGACAGAGCAGAACGTGAGCGGAATCCAAAGCAGAGCACAAGGGCAATTTCTCTCTCTCTCTCTCTCTCTCTTTCTCTCTCTCTCTCTCTCTCTTGCTCACACTTGTTGTCTTTCTGCCTCTCTGTCACGCTTTCCCTAGATTCAACTCTATCTATCTATCTATCTATCTATCTATCTATCTATCTATCTATCTATCTATCTATCTATCTATCTATCTATCTATCTATCTATCTATCTATCTATCTATCTATCATCCACCCATCCATCCATCCATCCATTCATCCACCCACCCATCTATCCATCCCCCTGGTTAAATGAAGGGGACAGATGAGCATTAACCACTCAAAGCCACTTCTGAGAAATCACCGAAGAAGAATGTGAAATGCTGAATGAGTTCACAATCGCTCATTAATCAGCAGCAGCCGAGTTACAAATTCTAAAGTCGTTCTAAAATAAATCTCAGTATGGCTCATTTGAATTTGAAAAGCTTTGCCCGAATGTGCTTGATGTTTTGGCAGCGGCTGATTTATATGAAACCTGAATCCTCCGCATAGCGCTCTGTCCCGAAATGTATCATCTGATATTCCAGAGACAGATCCCACCTTTAATCGTCTCACTGTTTAATGGACAAGAATGTATTTGAGTGATGTTTCCTCAACATTTCGCTTGCAGCACTAATTGATGGTAGGCGTCTGCTTATTCTACAGAATAAAAAGTTTACTCAGAAAGTTTACTCAGATTTCCTTTATCGACGTCCCCCAAAAAATATGAAGCTGGAAAATCAGTATCAGCCAGCAGGCAAATGAAAAGTAAGTGTACTCTGATTATTATATCAGTGACAAAACCAGTTTGACAGTTTGAAACAGTAGCCACACAAAACAATCTCACCTCAAGTTCTGTTTAGTAGCTAGGGGTGGGCGATAGGGCCTAAAAATTCAATCACCGATTTTTTTTACACCAAACTTGATTTTCAATTTGAATAGTTTTTTTTTTCCTTCTTAAAAACTGTAAATGACAAAGAAATTATTAAAAGCATTGCTTTAATTTTAATGCTTTTATTGCCCTGCCATTTGAGACAGTACACCTTCAAACTCATTTAAAAAAAAAAAAAAAAAAGTGTCCCTTTTTGATAAATGCTTTTGTCCCGTAGCACATATATGGGGTCGAATGTTTTCAGCATGTGGATGAACCTTCCATTGTATATACAGGCACCATATCTTTAACGATATGCAACGTGACTGCATCCGTAAAAGCTGTCCACCGAGCCGCTTTCCTCTCATAAGGGACACAATGATTAAATGATTCCGCTAATGTTGGCTACTTTTTAGCGGGTGTTTGTGGGCTGCCGCAGTCTTGTGCATCTCGTAATGAACAACAAGTGTCCCACTCTGATACTTGCATCTGTTTGAGAGGCTGAAATGAATGAGTCGGTCCACTGCCTTTAGTTGCAACAGCCTTTAAACAAACTTTGCAGCGGACCGTGGTTTTTTTCAGGTCTGACTCTACAAAACCAAACGAGACAGTGCCTTTTTAGGAACAAGCTCTCAGCTTGCTACCGTGTTGTTGTGTTTGTTTCTTTGTGGAAAGCAAATGCAGGTGGAGGGTGGAGCCCACTATTAACTACACGAGCCCATGGGGACCGGGTTAAAGAGAAAATCGACTTTATTTTTTTTAAAATTGTCCTAAACCTCAAACTCGAATTAATCGATTTTACCGATTTATTGCCCAGCCCTAATAGTGGCTGTGGTGGAGTTGGCCCGTTGTCATGGTATTATACATATGTATACATTTTATGAACCCTTAAAATTGAAATTAAAAAACCCTCTTTTTTGTGTAAAAGCACATGTTTTGCATCGTTTTGGCCGATTGTTCAAATTAATCCTGTAAAGGCACTTTTTTGAAACCTGGTCTCAGGGTGAAAATAATCTGAAAACGCCACCCTTTCTTTCTCATTTGGACAGCGAATCCACACACTTTGTGTATCGATGACGCCATCGCCCCATCCCTCGACCTCTAGCCTTCAACCTCGATGTCTCATAACAACAACAGCAACAATGGTGGACTACATGCCTGTGTTTGTGCCACAGAAGATACTGAGCCATTTTAGATCCACTGCGAAGGGCTTTCTCCTTCTACTGTCTGTTTGTATACAGTGCGCAAGCTTTATGCACATGCTCTGTCTCTTCTTTTCCATTTTTGTTGCATTTCAAGTGCCACCTCTAGGCCTGGAATGTGAACTACAGCGTGTTGAGTCATTTTTTGGACGCAAAGATTCTTGAAACGATGCCAAGGAAGACGGTGGAAAAAAAGATTGTTTTAGTACGTGTGGACACGGCCTTGGACCTATCCTATGCTCCGGTAAACTAATCTATTCTGGGATACATCCAACTTAATTCTGTGAAAAAAGAATGCTAGCACTGCTGACATTGTCTGGTGCAACAGATAGTTTGCATGTGCCCACACAGTCCTGAGCAGGGTACTAATCATCCCAAATAGGAGATATCACCTGTGTAGGTGTACCACAGACATGTCATTACTGATGTTCTCTGCTGCTCTGATTATGTAGGATGTTACAAGGAATGCACCTAACTAGAGGAATGAATTGCAAATCAGCAGAGTGAAGCTGCCGGTGTGCCCATCAGAAGTGCTTGTTAGATGATCTGATAACTTGAGAAACCTCTTCCCGTTGAAAAAAAAAAAAAAAAAACCTTCCCAACATTAGAATTAGGGAGGCCTGCATTCAGCGATTTCTGTAACTTTTCTGAATCTGATGAGCCAACATTAAAGTCTGCTTCAAACACTGGCCAGCTGTTTGGAGGTGAGGAGGGTTTTGAAGTTTTCACTCTAAGCTCCCTTTTTTCATCTGTCACTCCCCCCCCCCATCACCTTTTTTTTTTTTTTTTTTGCTTACGGCCAAGTGCATCACTGTGAATGCCTTCCAGGAGAGACTGTCAAAAAGCATGCTCGCTTTTCTCCGTTTGAACCAGCACTGAGCATTCCCCCTCTCTTTGACGACTGGCTTTTTCATGCCTCAGCCGAGTGTAGCTGCGAGCTACAAACACCTTCCAGTGCGGACAGACAATATGCCTGATGAATGTTCTTTTTCTAGCCACCACTTGGCTCTTAGGGTCAACAGTTTTAGTACGTGTGGATTTCACCATAATTCTATTGATGAAAAGATCTTATATTTAGGATCCTAAATGGAGAAGATATTGAGCTCTGAGGAGTTATGGCCAGGCATGTAGTGGAGATTAATCCCATCTAAACTCAATTTACCCACCATTGTATTTGAAATAGAGTGATTCCCAGCTATCTGGTCCAGCATAAATTTTTATGGCAATATTTCACACTCTACCCTCTAGTGCTATCAGATTAAAGGAAATTAAGCAAGAATTAGAAGCATCAACTAAACTAAAAGGCCTTTTAGGGGTCGGTGTTGCAAAATTTGCATTTGCTATAAACAAGGGCTGTCCTGAATACCATTATTTAGGGTTAGGGTTAGCTCCGGAGCATTGGTAGCGATCAACAGCAAATATTTGAAGAATGTCTGAAAATAGAAAATAAATATATAACCGGCAATTTTGATATTGTGGAGGGCTGCCAAAAATAAATTAATGGGAAACCCTGTTGTATGCACTTTCTGTGAGAACAGCTATTTTGGAGTTCGCCTTGGTTAATGGTCCACATTTAGCAAAAACAAGAATCAAACAAACAAGCATAAAAATCCCCAAATTTAAAACCAAATGAATATCCAAATAGTGTTCCCAGTGTTCTGGTCCAGCTCCACTATAAACACTGTGATACTTGCATTGGACAGCTGTTTCAGTGTAGCTATGCACCTTGTATCTTTCCCTATCAAGTGATAGAGATTGTAAATGAATAATACTGCTTTTTTCCTGGAAGTAAAAATGACCACGAATCTGTAGTCAGACACTAGTTTACCCCCTTCATCACCCTCCTGCTACAGTACCAACTCCTGAAAGCACCACTTAGCCAGAGTGCCTTGCAGCTACTGATTTAAACTCCACGGAGAAACCCTTTTGGGCGGATCAACTTGATGTTTCAGTAACGCCGGGCCATCCTCCGAATTCACAGCGCATTGCCCTTTTCATCATGGAAACACTTCATTTCTGTATGGCGCCTGAGCGTGTTAAACTACATATGGGGAATGAATTCGAGTAACTTTTGAAGCACTGCACTCCGTCAGTCGTCCCTCTGTGTTCGCCCATGTCTAACTGGCAGAGATGAGGGAAAATGAGGGAAATGCAAGCGACAAGACAGTTGTATTGGATCCCCAATTAGGAGGTACCACACACAGAGATCAACCTGCGTTTGTTCGCTCAAGCAGGTGCTCAAACACACGCACGGCCCTCCGACGGCGCACGCGGAACATGCACATATACACTCACAAACATCCTGGAGAGATGTATAGACGATGCGCGTCGAGGGGGATGGGGGCTGGTTTGGCAGCGTGGCTCAGTCGACATCAAACAGCGAGCATCCACAGGCTGACGGTGTTCCTCAAGGAAATGAAAACACAGATCTGATGCTGTGAGGGCCCTCTGAGGACTGCCATTAACACTTCACACACATAGCCAGGGTAAGCGCACACTCCGTCAAGCCTGCCAAAACTGGGTGCTCCGAGTCTCGCGCTGACATTCCTTGAATCTCGACAGTCTGGAAAACACTGTCACTTTCGCGGGTCTTACTGTTCTTTGTGAACCGCGTTTCTTGTTGGGGGAAAGAAAATATTGTCTGAAATGGAAAGGCTTCTAGAGAGTTTCTGTGTGCTGGAGGAAGACACGTAAGTTGTCCTCAAAGGATCGTCATAGTGAAAGTCAGTTTGTCAGGTGAACCCTCTCACCAGCACAACCCCCGACAGATGCTGTAGAAAAGCCATCTTCTCTGGCTTAGCACTGTGTTGTTGAGCTCTGTAGCATTTCTGTGCAGCCAAATAAAATAGAGAATTCAAGGCTAGCCAGCTACTCCTTTTTGGCAGTTTTATGTCCTAATTTAGATACAACTCCAGCTCCCAAAAAAGTTGGAAAGCTGTAGAAGCTGTTCCCGAGCCCACGTAGTAATATCCTTTACACGATCGTGTGCTTCACGATGTGGTGAACGTCGCCCCATCCTTGATTTTGAAGTGCTAAGCCTTTAGAGGATGCCCCTTTCATACCCGATCTTGATACCATCACCTGCTTCTAATCAACCTGTTTACCCGTGGAATGTTGCAAACCATTACACAACTCTTCCCAGTCTTTTGTTGGTCCTGTCCCAACTGGTTTGAATCATGTTACCAGCTTCAAATTGAGAATAAACACATATTTACAAAAATCAAAGAAGTTGATGAGGGAAAATATAAAATACACTGGGTTTGCAGTGTTTGAAATTGAGCGTATGTCAACAGGGATTAGCAGCTTCTCACATTTTGTTTTGTCTTACACAGCATCTATTTTGGATTGGGGTTTGGACAAGTGTTGGCTAAAGTCACAAACTACAGGAATTTGGATTTTTTTTTATTTCAAAACCTGAAAACAAACAACGCAGAAAGAGTGAAATAATTTCATTATTACTCAAAGTATCTGTAATTATATAGTTACGCAGTGGTGGAAAGTTACATTTCTGAAATATTACTCAATATACAGTTAAAATACTGCTATGAGAATATGAATAAATATATTAGGGTATTTTTCTCAAACGTAGGTTAGAGTGTTAGTTACTTTTGAACCGATGTTGAATGCATTATCAATAGCAGGTATTAAATCAAAGGGCTTTCTGTTTCTCCAAATCTTTGTATTACATTATTCCCGACTCCTGCTCTGTTCTGCTCAGTGGTCATGGTCACCTCTCCAAACCCGCGCCTGCTGCAGAGTGGTTTTTTATTGGCTAATTTGTGATGGGAGTGCCTTATTGGCTACAAAAACGCAGATCAAAGTTTTAGATATTGATTGAAATTATATTCAGTATTTGTTACAAGAAAGAAACCACAACATATCACCGTCAACAAAGTAATTAAATAAATGGAATCAATTTTCAAGCCCTCATCTGAACATAGTAGCTGCTATTTATTAAGGATACACTCAAAGTACAAGGACCCAAAAATGACTGATTTGAGGAGCTGTAACTGTTTACCCACACCCTGCAGTTATGTGATCATACAGTTTTAATAAAGATATAGTATCTAGAATTAGTCATGTTCTATAAACATCAGCTCTGTTATGCACAGGGAATCAGGATGATCGGAACCAGGATTCATCCTGGTGAAGTGAAGTGTCATCCTGATGGGACTAATGATGGCAAACATTGTGGAACTGGGAAGAGAGGAAATACACGCAGATTAAACATAAACCCTCAGCTGCATGTCATCCTGTATATATATAATGACACGAACCACTGCTGGAGCATCCTTCTATTTATAATTCCGGGAGGAGAAGCGTTTGGTTACGGCTCCACAGAGCTGTGGTTTTCAACCCTTTTGTCAAGCTTGTTGGAAAAATTGCTCCACTGTTGCTTCACACCTCGTTACGGACTCTTTAGTCATGATGAACAGCCAATGGAAACAAATGACACACTCAGATGCTTCTCGTAACCTGTTCACTCCGTGTTTCTTTGGCACCAATGGAAGGTAATGGAATAAGGAAGTGCTAACCCTAACCATCTGGTTCTTTGTGGTCCTCTGTCGGTATGTCGTAAGTATTTCACTAGTTTTCATGAGTGTCTGCTTTGTCACTGCCTCTGGGTCAAGAGCAGGTCGATGTTATTTCGACTTGCTTCCAGGCCTCAGCTGGAATCGGTGAACGGGTTCCAGTCAGAACAGAACAGGACATTCTGCTCTTTATTCTTATTCCACTCTCCCCTCAACCTCCTAACTGCACCATCTGATCTAATATCAATACTTTCCTCTATTTCTTCAGCACAATAGCACATTGTTGCGGCTGTCTGGATAAAATGGAATTTTACCACTGAATCCAGTCCAGAGCGAGACACCATTTTGAGAGGCGCAGTGTTGTGGTAATTTAACATTTCCCCAAGGCCATGGCGTCATCCCTCCACTCTCCTCTCCTCTCCTACCCCCCCGTTGTTTTTTTTAAGTCCGGCCAGATTGTGTAACTGGAGTGAGAGCAGGTGGATTTCTCCCCTTACATCACACACATCAATCTGATGATAACACATACACACACGGCGACATGTTAAACACACGCCATATTTGTTTTCCACTTGGAGAAAACAACTGACGAGTGTGAACATATTTTTTGGGGGGGGGGATTCATAATGCATCGAGCCAGGTTACTTCTCTCTCTCTCTCTCTCTCTCTCTCTCTCTCTCTCACACATGCAGATGCACACATGCACATACACACACACACACACACACGTGCACACATACACACACACACACACACACACACACACACACACACACACACAAATGACAAAAACAGTCTGGAAATGTTTCACTTTTCTGTCGGGAAAAACAACCTGCCCAAACATCAGTGGTGCGTTAGATCAGTGTCATGCATTCAAACTCCACACACACACACACACACACACACACGTACACTAGTAAGGAATCACACCCACACAAGTATTTGTATGCTCAAATATGTGTCCAGGCACATTCACTCGCACATCCACTGAAGATGTTTACACTCATACGCTCGCACACACACACACCAACACAAACCAAGTTTGATTCACAGTGAGGCAGAAGTCAACAAAGATCCAGGCATTGCCAGATGATGTGTGTAGTGTGTGATTACTGCTCTGGTGTTTTTTGATCTGCGATGTAGCCTCGCGTGTGTGCCTGCATGTGTGTTTGTCTTTGCGTATATGCGTGGGCGATTAGTCCTGCCTTGTTCTCTCGGTGTGTTTTTCTTACGTCTGCTCCCCTAACCGCCGGCCAGAGACCTTGTTTAGATAGATAGATAGATAGATAGATAGATACTTTATTGATCCCGGAGGAAATTCAAGGTTTTTTTTTTTTTTTTTTAGATAGATAAATTTACCAGATAGATGTTTACCAGCAGCCGCGGCTTTGTGAGAAAAAAAAAAAAAACAACCAGAGAAACATTTGATTTCGTCGCAATCGGCTTGATTCGTAAATACCCCCCAAATATCTTGCGTGGTGTGGAAATTTGTTTTTTTAAAACACAAGCACTGTTATTTTTTTTTTCTCTACCAATTTCCAGATCATAAGCTGCTCAGCTGTCGTGTTACGTGTGATAGCAGCCTTTTAAAGCCTTTTCTTTCTCTCTTTATTTCTCACGTCTCCTGTCCCAGTAGAGTTTGATTTGAGGCTGTCAGGCGGGCTGGTCTCTGTTCTCTTCTTCTTCTCACTGACAGAAGCAGTTGGCTGACAGAGACTCTCCTGATGGTGACAACTAAATGATCTCTTCTTTATTAAACACCTCTTACTATCTCTCTATCGCTCCCTGACTACCTCGCTTCCTCCTCGCCTTCAGTCTCTCTTTTTATCTTTTGACTGACTGCTCTCCCTCTCCTCGTCGTATTTCTCAGTCCTCCGAGTCCCCCCCCCCTCCCTCCCGCCGCCTTTTTTCTTTCACCCTCTCGGCTCACAACCTCCCACACTGTATCTCCTATCGTTTCGGTCTCCCTCCCGGTTGTCTCGTTTTTTGTTTTTTTAAAGGTTTGTTTTTTTTTTCTCTGGAAAGGAAGAGTAAAAAACTTCCCATCCCTCACCTGTGGCCATCAGCCAGTCAGCTAGCCAGTCAGCCAGCTTGTCAGTCTGTCAATCTGCTTGATAGTCACTCAGCCAGCCAGTCAGTCACTGTGCAGCAGTGTTAAAACATTAATTAAAAGTCTCATCCACAGAGCCAGGCAGAGATCCAGGCTGATCTCAGCGATCCAAGCTTTCTGTCTCAGCCTTTTTTCCTCTTTCTCGCTCCCTGCCTTGCTCGCTCTTCCTCTCTCATCTCTCCTCACCTCCTCAGCCTCCTCTCTCAGTTTTCTGTCCATTTCGCGCTCATCTCTCTCTCCAGGAGGACCGAAAGATGGCACTGATAAGAAACATTATTAACTCCTTTCTGAGAACAGAGAGCTGGAGGATTGGGATGGAAGGGGAAATAAGGGAAGAAGACAAAGAGAGAGGCAGAGGTGTCAAATGTAAGAAAGAGAGTAAGGTAGCGAAACGGACAGGAGACATTAAAGGTTGGCAGAGGGAACAGATAGAAAGAAGTATGGAGGTTGTCTGTCTCTGTTATGGGCCCTCCAAGCAGAGCTGGGTGCCATACAGATGTCTGGTTATTATCATCATTTATGAGACAGTACTGTCTGTGTTCTGAGGCCTCAGGGTGGGATTTGAAACAGATAGGGGCAGAATGGATAGATAGACAGCATAGATAGACATTTTTTACTGTGATGAAGTCTCCTGCAGACACCCCGAAAAACTGTGTTCTGGTCAAACTGTGTTCTTTTCTGTGTCCCTTTTTTGAAAAAAAAAAAAAAAAAAAAAAAAAAAATTACAGTTGCACCAAAAAACAGACACCAGAAAACAAAATAGACACTACTTTGTTCCACTAAGGCACACTGCTGTAAAATGCTAATGCTTGCAGAGCAACATGCTCACAGTGACAACGCTGTTGTGCCATGTAGAAACAATGATTGCCACATAACCATCAGCATGTTAGCATGCTTACATTAAAACGTTTTACTTCATGCTGGTAATGGAAAATATGTAAAAATTGTATATTTACATTTCATCCTCTGGGGACCATTCATGTCCGTACATGTCTTGGCAATGCATCCATGAGATCTTCTAGTCTTGTCTTAAATCTTGGAGTAACAGTCTGTTGCTGACAGCCTGATATCGCCACCTGTCTTCGCATAAAATCTCAACTTATTAATATCTCTCCAGATGCTGAAGGAGATGTGTTATGCTTTTACTTTTTATTCCATTCCTTCTGTGTTTTATATGGTTCTTTCTCATGTAAAAGGTCTTGAAATTTAAAAGGCTCCAAGTCCAGTGGAAGCTCCTTTCTCCCACAGAAAACACTGCTCCTGAAACACCTCGTCAGTCTTGCTTTATTTCCATGACATCACGCTACATCACCATGTCACACATTTGCATAATTTATGCCTACCAGCTGATTTGCCTGGTAAGAATGAACTTAGTACAGCTGCTCTGTTGTTGTTAGCGCTGCTGAATCAGGCATGTGTGAGCTGGCCAATCAGAGCAGACTAGGAATTCAGGAAGGGGACACTTAAGACAGAAGCTAAAACAGAGCGCTTTAGAGAGCGGGTGAATGCAGTGCTGCAACACTGAACAGTATGACAAAACTGATGTGTTTTTCAAGCATTAAAGCATGTAAACCTGAGCATGTGTCTCCTCTTAGATAAATGATTCAGCGACTAATCAGTGTTTCATCTTTTGTTTTTACAGATATGGAAAGATTGTGTCCACAAAGGCCATCCTTGACAAGAACACCAATCAATGCAAAGGTGAGTGAGAAAAACAATTGACTTTATTCATCTTGTTTATCCGTAGCCCTACAAAGTTACCCTATACAGCAACTCACAAACTCAGATTTCAGTGTGGGAAACATCAATTGAGAATTGATGACACTTGGCAGCACACAATCAGGCCAATCAGTGTGTGCTGAGGAACGGTTTTGTGCTTTTTTTTGCATCACCAATTAATCAATGCCCAGTGGTTTTCACAACTGGCTGAAAAAAGGCTTTCAACAAACAGTGTGACATCAGTTTGAAACAAATGACTTGTGTGAGCCACCCACAACGTCCATGTGTTCGCCTCTTGTGTGTTGCTATGCGGTAAGGCTCTGCGTTTTTACACCGTGTACATACTCACAATGTTGACTGCCATATTGACCATGTCATTCTTTAATCTATCTAAATGATGTACTGCTAGAGTACCTTGATTTTGTATTACTGTTCTATGAGGATGATTTCAGGATCGCACACTAATGATACTCAGAGTCAAGCAGCTTTTGAAAGCAAGATGTTTGCATTGTTGTCATTGGCCAAATCAAAATGGAGAACACCATACAATAGCCACAATTCGTTCCAGAAAGCCTCTGTGGTGGACGAGGCTCACTCGAGTGTCTTCTGATGAGAGTCTGCCTGATTGTTGGAGTGGTCTGAACAAAGCACTAATCAATATGATTGTAGTCGTCTGCTTTTGAAGAGGCACACAAGAGCATGTGTTCAGCATGATTGCTGCTCATCTGCCAAAGGCGGTACTCAAAAGGTATCCTGACATGGTTCAGGACAACAGCACGGGTGCCCTGTAATCAGCGTATCACCGGCGATGGTATGATTGAGGGAAAAGCCAGTCTGATTGATGACAGTAGCAGAGATGTTAACGTGAATTCTAAGACCCCGTCTGCTGTGATTGTTAAAGATAAAATATTTTGAGTAAATGATCGCAGTCCAGCCTGTCTTAACATTGTAAACGGAACATCCCCCTAAAAACTTCTGCTACAGTTTTTATCTCGACTCCGTCTAATTTGCCGGTTATAAAAATCCTAAAAAACTTTATCATTCCAGTACCTGCTTCGGCATCACCTAATCAAATATGGCTTTGAGCTCTGAAAGCATATTGAAATGCCTGTCCTGACATCATTACAGCATAGCCAAAGGGAAGGCAGAAAATTCTATAAACCCGGTGATAATTATCAGTTATTCTTCCATTTTCTCAGCTCATTAATTTTTTTTTTCATTGGCGTTACTTGAAATAGGGTTTTAAAAACCTGATTCAGTACAGCCTCAGCGCACCAGTTCAAGATTATTATGTTTGTCAATTACAGCTTTGTGCGTCTTTTTAGTGTGATTTACAAAATCGAAAACAACATCTGTTTTATTCAGGATCACATTACATCTGAGCAGGACATTTACATTCACTGCTTACAAACTAATCATAACCAAACTTAATCTCCTTTAATTTTATTACTTAACACCACCAACAAACAGATCCAGTTGAAAAGTAGCAAGTGTTGCCTGTGGAGCCAAAGCATGATATAGTGTTTTCCTCTGTGCTGTAAAGGTCCATTTTTGTCTAAAAGAGTTAAAAGTACATCAGTGAGTCAGCCTGGCTGACATGTTCCTTCATTACCATGGAAATCAGTACATTGGTTCATTTTGAGTAATTCCCTGCAGAGTTCAGCTGCCATAAATACTCCTGCTCCTTTTTAAGTAATGTTTTCTCAAAACTACAGCTCCCAGCTGTTTGAGGCAATTACCAGCGACAATACCTGTGTGACCTGTGAGATTCACTGCCTCACATTTGTTTTAAAGGACCAATGCTTTTTTTTTTTTTTTTGGCTATTCTCATTGGATTCTGTTGACAAATTAGAAATTCATCTTTTTCCTTATTTTGACTGTCTGTGTGGACCGTGCATTTGCAACCCAGCACTGATGACACAGAGAAAAAAGGTATGAAAATGTAAGTTTAGGCAGGAACCTGGTGTAGTATAAACAGAACCTTTTTAAATCAGATATAAAAAGGTCACTGAATAAAATTTGATTCCCGTTCTAATAATGCAAGTAAAAGGACATGACTGTGATTTGATAGGGCAGCAGGTGACAGCCTGGTTTAAAGGGAATTCATTTTCAACCAGCTTTGTATCATTATAATATAAATGGTATATGCAAATAAACATTGTTACACTTCCCCGCCATCTGTCTAGGGCTGTGATCAGACTTACAGGTTGTACTTTCATATTTTTGTATTTCTGCCTTCGTGGATGCTAAGAGTCTAATAATTGCATCAAGAGCGGAGCGGATCAGAAACTCAGATCCAACTGTTAAATGAGGCAATGATGATCAAACACAGACAAGCCAAAACCAAGCACCAGCAGGAGCGTTTAGTTTTCCCGGCCCAGTGCATTCTGGTTATTGTAGGTTTTCTACCTTTGGAAGAGATATTGAATACCACAGCTCCTTTTCTCTGTTTTATCTGGTCATGTCACACCATTTAAAAAAAAAAAATTAAAAAAAAAATGTGTGAAACTTTCTACAGCATAGATAGCAGACTTCTATGAAAACACCTTTTCCAGCAGTCGAATACTTCTTTAATCACATTCAGTCACATTTTAAGGGCTAACGTGGGCGAACCAAAAAATCAATAGAGAGCAGAAGTTTGAATTTGTGGCTGGATGAGTCACCTGTGATGGTGCACAGCTGCAGGAATGAGCCATTTGTATGAGTGGATATAAATCATATGTTTTTAATGTTGTTCTCTTTTCTTTTATTTCTGTCTGCTCTGATTGTTTACTTCCCTTTAGCTGAGAAGTAAATCAAACCCAGGTAGAGTTTTGGTGTCCTCTGTGAAAGCAGTGAGTCTGTTTGTGAGTGAATAGAAGGGCAAGTCTTGGCATTGGGTCTGGCACCGTACTGTGCAGCATATATTCCAGGAGAGGCCTTTCTGAATATTAAACATTAGAGTGACTGTTTCAAAGTCCAACCCAATACTTTCAGCTATACATTTATGCATATTATTTAATGCGCAGAATGCTGAATGAAGCAGCTGTAGCAGCATAGGCCATTTTACAGGCTCTGGCTCCCATCAGCAATTTCACTGCTTGTGATGTAGACTTCATACATCTCTTAGCCCGTTGTTAACTCACAATGAAGGAGTTTCATTATCAGTCGGCCATTAGAATGCCTTACAACCGGATAAGTGTTGGTTTGATTGCAGAGGCATTCAGTGGGGACAAGATAAGTGCTTAGCGTGACTAAGAGAGTACAAATTGGCACAAAGAGTTCTCTTGGAGAGGGAGGGATGGATGGGTGGAGGCACGGGAGGTGGAGGGAGGGAGGAAGGGAGGGGGTAAAAATAACCTGGGGCTGACAGAAAGAGGAAGGGGACCCTTGGAAACTGATGATTTAGCACACAGCCTCGTCTTTTCAGGAAGATGTTGCGGAAGAAAGAGAGAGAGGTAGAGAGCGTGAGAGACTAGAAGACAGGTAGATAAATAGGCTTCCTGCTTTGCAGCCTGCAGGGACAGTATTCGATCAGGTGGTGTACAGCTGTTGTCATGTGACAGCCTTGTGATCCCAATTTCACCAATGCTTTATTTCTTTCAAATAATGTTTCTACGTATGTTTCATATATATCTATATCTATGTCTATATCTATATATATATATATTGAGAGAGAGATATATATAGATATGCATTAAAAAAACTTTACCAAGTAATTGTTTAATTAGTTGCCATTTTAGCAAACAAAGAAATCCAAACTTTTCCATTCTCCACTGACATAATGTAAAGATATTCTTTGTAAAGTCCTCTGCTTTGTAGCGGGCTCAATGTTAAGTACCCTGACAGTTTTCTAGTTAGCAGCGTGGGAGCTCTGGGGGAGGGAGAGGGCACAGAGCACAGGATGGAGGAAGGAAGGGAGAGGAAACCTCTTTAGATTGTAAAGGATTTCCATTTCCCAAAGACAAGCGCCCTCCCTCTCGCCGTCTCCATGTCTCCTGCCTTTTCTCCGCCTCCCTCCCTCTCCCTTTGCTCATCTCCTTCTCCTCTCTCTCTCTCACTGCCTGCCACTCTCTCCCTGCCTCTCCCCCATTCCTCCTTCGCTCCATCTCTCATTTTCCCTCTGCACTCGGTTAGCCCATTCTAATGGCCCAAGGCCAGGAACTCTGGGAGCTCAGGAGATTAGATGGGAGCTAGGGGTGTGTGTGTATCTGTGTGTATCTGTGTGCGTATGTGTGATAGAGAGAGTACTCATGTTTATCTGTGCTTCAACCTGTGTCTATGAGCGCATATGAGTGTGTATCGTGTGTGTGTGTGTGTGTGTGCTTCTTGGTAAATGTTTTTTTTTTTTTTTTTCCATTCACGAGCGGAATATTTGTCAGGCTTGACTGAGCAAGATGAGTTTTCATCTCTGTGACATCATAAGGCCACAGATGGGTGGGACAGGGCACAAATGAGACGGATTATATAACTCAGAGATATTATTTTCACTCTGCTGTTCTGTTCTCATGCTTATCACCGTGCTCAGAAGAGTGATCCCTTACATGCACATGAGATGAGATTTCACCGAATTTAAGAGGGTAGGTTTTTAGTGCGCAGATGATATTAAAGACGTAAAAATTACAAGGTGGGTGGAAGCGCGGCATAGTGATTTGAGAGGCTGTCCGGCAGCTTGAAAGGCAGGCTTTTGCCCACAGAGTGAAGTGTCCTTGAGGAAGACAATGAATCTGCACCAACTCCTGGGGTGTGTGCTGTATCGCTAATACTTAACCTCTGAACTCCATGGGAGAGAGGGGCGAATAAATGTTCAGAAAACACAGATCTCTCCCTGAGTGATGAATGCAGTCAAAGCAAATGGTGAATTTCAAGGCTATCGCACCAAACTAGTCAATGAGATGTGCACTTGGAGGGAAAAATGTCTCCATCATTCATGCGTCTAGAGCGGTGAATGATGTGACATATTTTCCTGGCTGAGCCATCTTCACATATCTGAACTAACTACAATGTGCAGGGCCAAGCTGGATTACATGCCAACATCTACAACAATTCAATATTTTATGAGGAGATCATGTACAAGGCTCCTGAGGTGTGGACTCATTTTTCTCGTACCATAATACTGAGGACACATCTGATATGAGCCACACAGTTGATCGGTAAATCACTGCAAACAGAGCAGCTCCAAGAAGTGGTGCTTGGTTACATTCCAGATTAAAGTCTCAAGCCTCTAGTTTGATGGCCGCGAAGTGGCGCAATCTGACGAACAATCTAGGTGGTATATTTTCACTCTACACAATCTCCAGCTAGCACCATACAGAAAGTTGAATGTGTGCAAATATGCACATGCTGAAGTCATCAGGAATACATACAGTACTCAGTTGCAGAGTAATATACTGAGTTCTTAATATTTTAAGGTATTCTAGTTATGATATAAGTTACATAAAATTGATTCAAAATCATTTTAAGGGATGGAACAGACTGTTTGGTGTCACCCTCTTTAACTTATCTTTGTAAAAAAGTCGAACCTTTTACATCCTGGTTAGATCTACATCCTCCCAGATTAAGCTGTTGCACTCAGTGGTTGGACTGTGTTCTGAGTCAACAAATAGAGCTTGACTCTGTGTTTACATTTATGATGCTCACATGCTGTTAGAGTCGATCGACAGTGTTTACCTGATGGTGCGCTTTTTTAATGTGAAGGTGCCGACCATATCATCATCACCGTCTTGTTGCCGCTGTTTATAGTCACCCTGAGGCAATTAGATAAATGCGCTCAGAATTATTTCCCTGGATGTTTAGTGGTTTATGTATGTATGTTTATACATTAAATCGATGTATATATGTTTGAGGTTTGTGTTCTGTAGCAGGAAGGGCTTGCAGGCTTTCGTTTCGTTATGTAACCCTGTGTTGTATAATGACAAATAAATCACCCTGAACCTGCAACTTTAAACGTAGATATGTTTAACAAGGCCAGAGTTAATGAAGTCAAGTAAAATTAAATGGTTTAATGCAGACCTGCTGTGTCACAGAGCCCCCTGCTGCACTTGTAACACCAAAACATAATAATCCATGATCAGTTTCATACTACAACGAAGGATGACATGGAAGTGTTACAATGAAATACTTAACATGTAAGCCTCCCAAAAAAGTGTCAAGGTGTTGTCTTAGATGCTATATATATATATATATATATATATATATATATATATATATATATATATATATATATATATATATATATATATATATATATATATATATATATATATATATATGTATATATGTTGAAGCGGATGTAACTCAATGATGCTTTGAAATTGTACTTAAAATTATGTTTAATTACTTTTGTTTTATTCCATACATTGTTCGTCCTTGTCAAAACCTGATGCCTACATTACCCATAAGGCAATTCAAACAGCAATGGTTCGGTCAGAGATTCGGGTGCAGCCCAGGTAGTACTCTGTTGGAGCTGTAAACAGATTTTGACATGTATAATTGGTGGAGCGCGCCCTAAAGCACCTGCTTTATCATTAGAGTCGCTCTATTTCAACAACCGTGTGCATTACCGATAATGTTGAACAACTGCCATCAAACAAAAGGCTTCTGTTTGGGCTGGTGCTGATTGAATTATGCATTATGAATTGTGTTTTCGGTTTCATTTTCTCACTAATTACACGAGCCGTCCACGGTTGAACAAACACCCATTAGTTAAAGTGTGAAATATGAGATGTGAAACTTTTCAAATTTCTCTGGAATAAAATGAAAGCATCTCGCCGGGCTAATGATGAATACTGTATGTTTGTGCATTCTCGATTAGCTCAACTGTTTTGGTGTGGCCCTAATTAGATAAATATAGATCGAAAAAAGAAATCGTGAGTGCATGTGCGAGCATGCCTGCATGTATTTAGGAATCTGCTTTCCTCAGCTCGTGAGTGTATCCATGCCTGTCTGTCGTGTTTGTCAAAGTCATTAATGTGTGCATGTTACATGTGTACATACCCCAGTAAGAGCTCGCCTGTCTGCTTGTGTTATCCTATTTTGGCTAAATTATGGGTTTCTCATTAGCAACAGTATAAATATTTGTGTGTGCCGTACATATCTTGCTGTGAAAGCAGCTTGCTGCCTTTGAACAATAAAAACTCATCTGCTTATCAGCAAAACAGAGCGGGGCTCCAAATCCTGGAAAAGACCAACAGACAAGAACAGATGTTAGGATGGAGTGTGTGTGTTTGCGTGTGTGTGTATGTGTTTGTGTGTGTGTGTGTGTGTGAGAGAGAGAGAGAGAGAGAGAGTAGTAGTATTCCCTCATTCTTAACATGTTTACATTTAGGATTGTAATGGGGAGGCTTTTGAAATGTGGATCATTTAATTGTGTTAACACGCGGCCCACTCAAAACTACAGCTGGAATTTCAAAGCTGCTGTGCTTTCCGGAAATTTCTCCCATTGGCAGTGTGTCAATGTCTCTCTTTTATTAGTCTCTCATATAAACACGCAGTCTGAGCCATTCTCGCACTGAAAGTCTCTCAGTTTTGCTCACACACACCACAGACACACACACTCGCACGCAAGCTGTCATTCACACTGCAGACGGGTGCGTCTCTTTGTGCCTCCCTTTTTGTCTTATTTGACATCTCTTTCCCGCCCCACCCATGTGACCCACTAAAACAGGGTGTATTTCTGAAAGTAGAGATTGATATGTGTGTGTTCAGACCTTTTGTCTTTCCGGGGCTTCCTGTTGGGCCCGACCTAGATCGCCAGAGTGGTAACAATTTGACAGAGGCACTGCGCACACACATGCAAGCGCACAGAAAATGACGTCCGTTTTATGGCAGTAAAAATTGACTGATGCTCGCTCTTTTTGTGTCTTTATTTCTTTAAACGCGGCTCTGAATCACTTTAATCGCTGCGTTAACTGTAGGGGATTTTTCTTGGTGTCACTGGTGCAGCGCCGTGCGCTGTTGACCACCACTATAGGAACCCTATGTTGTGGCAGATTTACTGTGGCTCGGGGGACAAAATGAGCTCATGTACAATTGCAGCGGGATATTAAATGTCAAACAATAGGAGGCCGGTAGATGTTGCACGTAAAACCGGAGAAGTCTTTCAGCGTTGAGTCATTATACACGTTGTATAACGTATATCTGGATGGCGAGCGAGCCATTAGTGCGCCGAAAGACGGAGTCATTAGAAATCACAGACATGGTTTCATTAAAAAGAGCCGCTGTACATGGAAACTTGCGCAGACATTAGAGGATCTTTTTGGCTCATAAACAAGATGGCAAGAGTTACTGTTATGACACCAATTCTGTTGATGTTCTGTGCTAAAACACATTTAATGGAGGAACTAGCAGCTTTCATTAGATACGTGACCTGACTTGATTCTGACACATTTGCAGGATTTATGCAGTGTTCGAAACAACACATGGGCTTGGATCTCTGACAGGCATTAGCGCTGGCTGTTTTTGGCCTCGGTAATATTCAGAATGTTAACCGATACTCTTCCCCTCCCCCCCCCCTTTTCTCTTCTCTCCTGTGTTGTCTGTGTGCTCAGGCTACGGCTTTGTGGACTTTGACAGCCCTGCAGCGGCCCAGAAGGCTGTGGCCTCGCTCAAAGCCAGCGGAGTTCAGGCGCAGATGGCGAAGGTAAGCCCCCACCGCCCCGCTTTGCTCGTTGTTATCGAGGTGTTTTTTTTTCTCGCGGCGTTATCCTCCCAGGTGGACTCAGCCACTGTCTGGAGAAGGGCTGACGGCGTTAGCGGGGACGATAAAGATGGGGGGGTGATGGCAGATGTGCGGTCATAATAACAACGGTGACAACAGTAGTGTGATGATGATAATCACGGTAACGACCGATGTATGTCGGTTACGCTTTTTACATTGATTCAGTGTGAGACTGATAGGTGCAGCTTTGATTAAGCCAATGATGAGATTATTGATTGAGTCCATATGGAGTTATTGATTAACGACTATGGCCATGATGAGATTATTGATCAAATCCCAGAAAAGATAGTAGAAAGGACAGAGAGGATGATTGAGTTTCCTGTCTTTCAATATTCTATCTTTCTTTCTTTTTTTTTTTGGTCTTTGTTTCACCTGTTTGCTCCTCGTGTATTTTCCTCTCAGATGCTAATAATCATCCAGGTGTGCGCGCGTTTGTGTGTAGCTGGCAGTTGTGTTGCAACATGCCGCGGCAAAACATGTGGGCCTAACCAGCACAATCACATTATCCTTCAATGTGTGCGAGAGACAGAAACTGAATAGCCTGCCTTCTCTTTCAGATTCATTAAAGCTGTATCGCCACATACTTCCTTTTATAAATGAGAGACGAGTGCAATTAAAATGGGCCAGTCTTCAGGCACCAGGAGCATCCCATTGAATTAAACAGCAGCAAGCCTCTGAGCCACCTTTGCCTCGCTCTTCTATTAAACCTCTTTTCATTAGACTTCCATCTCTTATTTTGTTCCTAACTGCTCAGGGGGGCATTTTGAAGCGCAGTGTTGATGTGTTTAGCTGTTATTAAAGAGAGAAGAACCCTCGACTCCTTGGAGATTGAGTTTTCCGGAGGGATGGAATGGAGGGCAAGGAGTCAATTCCAAATGAAATTACACAGACTTCTTACTGTTTCATGAACTAATTATGCGCAGAGAGCTGCTGATGTCCCAGCTAACTTTCCCGAATCGGGGTGCAATGAGAAAGTCAGACTCGAAACCTCTGATGTTGGATTTCCGGCTGGAGCCTCTAACGTTTCGTAAGATGAGCGGCTTAATTGGGGTTTGACAAAATCTTGGTTTTAACTCATTCAGCACCAATTAGACTCACAAATTCCATGCCCCCCACTCTGCACACCCTTTCTAAGAGTACACTGAGGCTTTGTAGGTTAGCTGGGACAGAAACTTCTGTTCTTAGTTATAATCGGCAAAAGAGTTGGAAGCTTTTCCTCCAAAGACAGCAGTAAGTTGGTGACAGAGAAAGAAAAAAAAGACATGAGTCGCTTTTGTGAAAGAGGGATGAGACATCTAACAAAAGGTGGATATTGATTATTTTTGGAAGAGGGGAGGGTTGAATAAAGGTTTGGAGAGAGCTGTTTTGATCTGACGCTGGACATCAACACGGAGCCTGTAGTGGACTGAAAAGCTGGGACCAGAACGAATGTCCTCATGGGATCTAATCAATCCACAAGGTCGCTGGGGGCACACAGGGGAGGGATTAGCAATAGTTTTAGCGTTAGTAGTATTAAGTCGATAAAGTTGCCAACCTCGATCTTCATGACTGAATGATGCAATGCACCAGTCGCTCTAAGAAAGACGATAAGTGGCCTGTTAGTGCAAGGTATCATGAACGGGAATGTAGTGGATAAATATAAAACTAGCCAAGCAAGCAAGCCATGTGTTCAACTTCACAACCAACTCCACATCACTTCAACTTTGGAAAGATTAGACCTGTTAATAATATGATATGATGATAAAAAATAATAGCTGGCCTGGGATGATATTCCATGATACTTTCATTAATCTTTAAAATTACCTCTACCTCTATCAAAGTGCTATAAGTCGCACACCTTCAGTAAATGCATACACTGAAGCATATACATACACTGAAATGAAATGAAATAAATAATAATAATAATAATAATAATATAAAAAGGAGCACATTTCAGACAACATATATGCTGATTCCCATCGGCCCATCGGCCGCTGAGGAACATATTTGACGGACTTTTGACAGGAGAGCCTGTATCCTTGAATAGCAGGGAGGAAGCAGAGACTGTAACCCTTCCCCTGGTTGTCCATGGCCTCAGATGTACCTGTACCTGTGGTTGTCTTTGCTGGTGAAACCATTTAGCTGTTGCATCTTTTAATCGGGGGGTTATGGCAGCGTGAAAGCTCTGTCAGGTAGAAATAGCACACACTGAGCTCAGTCTCTTTTCCGCTTCTCTGCAGTCACACTTAAAAACCCGAATATCATCAGTTATCCGCATCTCACATTGTTAACACCTGAGGTTTTTTTTTCACAGTTATCACAAAGAAGGCTATTATCTAAAACTGAGAGCAAGGTTATGAAGAGATCTCACTCAAATCTTAGTCTGAGTCAGGGGCCTTGATTTACAATAATTTTCTGTGTTGATACCATAAAACAAATCAAAATTAAACAATTTCATCACACCTGAGAGCTCATAGCTAGTGTCATCTACATTTAATTGAAATCTCCAAACATATTGACTTTATTGGGCCTGAAGAGTGTCGACAGGACATCAGAAAAGAGCCCTTTCTTCCAGGAGGAAATCTACCTTCGAAAAATAGAGAGGGTTATCATTTGAAGGAGGAGAAAATTCTGATAATGCTCAAACGTAGTTGCAGGGTCACTGCTTTGCCCAGACATCCTTGATCTGTGTAGTGTGGATTAAACTGGAGCCTGGCACTGTTCAATGATTGGGACACACTTCTCTGTTCGCTGCCAAATTTCAGTTCAAACCATAAAAGTCTAAGTTCTCAGACTGGAAGTAGTCATTAAGCATGAAGAACTTCTTTTCAGTGAACACTGATTGGATGCACCATCCTTCTGTCCTGCTTGCTTCGTGCCCTGGGCAGCAGAATGAGAGGATTCCTTCCACAAAGCTTCAGCAGGATTGGATTGGAAAGTGATCATTTCATCGGCTGCAATGGGGCAAACTAGTCTACGCCAGAAATGTTGGAAAGTTCCCTCAAGTGCAGATTCATGACGCTGCCAAATCTCCAGAGCTACCTCAAACTTGTAGTCTGCATAAGGCTTCAGTTTATTCTGTACAGTGTTGTATTTTTTCTCCACTTGCTTGAACAGATCTGAACAGATTGTGGAATACAGGGAAAGGATTGCTACCCGAGGCCTCAGTGTGTCTGGTCAGGAACATGAATACTTTCAGTACGACCCTTGCCCCTATCATTTAGTTCTATCCCTGTGGTTTTGTGTGTTCATGCCAAGTGGCAAAGTGTCTCAATTCTTGTTGAGATAGAGGGGCAGGATGAAGTGTTAGGACTACATGGTCCTTCAAACGGAGGTTTTTCAGAGGCACACTTCAGACCAAGGGTTATGAGAACGCTGTTATTTCAATGTATGGTGTTCCTTTTATCTTTTTTCATCGATCACTACTGTTTGCTGATGTCTCGGTAACTTGCTAGCATTTTGTTTATATTGCTGATTTGTGCATGACAGTCCTGCATTTTCACATATTTCAATGTTGCATCTCACCCCTAAGTGATATATGATAATTTCTATCCAGCAGTGAAGATGCTGCAGTGATTACTGCTCCTCTATTATCAGTGAGGACTGGCCAGGTATGAGCACAGGTTGTTAATGTTAGCCTATAAAGCACCGCTAGTGGCCAGATAATGAAACTGTGCTCTTTTTAATTTGGTGATTTAATTGATAGCAGGAAGTTGTGAACGAAAAGCAAGCGTCCGCGCTTTTCTGTCTCCGCAAGATGAATGGGAAATGACATTTTGATGACACCGGGGTTGCCACAGTAACGCCAGAGAAAGCACAGCTGACGACCCGTAGAGTAGTGACAGTGACAAAGAGGTATAAAATCATACGTCCCCGACGTGCAGGTACGTTGTTAAGAGCAGATTCAGCAACCACATAAATGTACACCCAACAGAAAGTAATTAACAAGCAGTTTCAAAGACAAACACAGGCTCAGTCCTGCTGCGTTGCACATTATGTGAGGGATGTGTCGGGGTGTGTGTGTGTGTGTGTGTGTGTGTGTGTGTGTGTGTGTGCTGAGGCTATGCTCGGGGCGAGAAGTTCAGAGTAGCTTAAAAGTCCAAATGCAGGAGCTGTGTGCCTCACAGTGTGCTGTGAGAGGTCTGGAAACTCAACTGCCATCCTCAGAGTTAACCGTGATTAAAGCGACTTCCTGACATTACCCGTGAATTAATTAAATCACGTTGAAGCAAGATCACGCTGTTTGTGTGTATATAATAGCATTCACTGAGAGAAACCTTTATCCATTAAACCCTGCAGCCCGCGCTGACATCTCCTTTGTGATAGGTGCATGTTTTGGTTGTGAAATAAACGAGAAAATACAGCAAGCCGAGATGTGAAGAAGGCGTGCGTGCGTGCGTGCGTGCGTGCGTGTGTGCGTGCATGCGTGTGTGTCAGTGTGTGTCCTACACTCACTTCCTCAGTCTTCTTGGTAATTACTGTTGACCTGAAAGATGATTACTGCTACAGCTGTACTCCCCCTCTCTCTTGCCTGCTCACTCACAGTTAGTTTCTCTGTCTCCCTGCCTCATTCTCACTTTCTCTCGTTGTAAGTGTATCTGTAGTACATTCACACTTTAGTCAACCCCACGCTTAAACTGCTTCCATTACACGGAACCCAGTAGAACTTTACACAGGTGTGTGATGTGGGTGGGTGTGCGTGCGCGTGCTTTTTATTGTGTTTCACTTTACTTTTTTAAAACACTTGCACCGACATGAACCCAGTTGTATGCCGGACTAAAATTAAAAGTAAAATTATCGTGCATTAAAATTCATGTCGGGAGCTACTTTAACTGTGCAATCACGAAAACATCCGCTCTGCTATGCATAAGAGCGCTGTGTCCCGGCGTGCGTGTGTGTGTGTGTGTCTGTGTGTGTACAATAACAGTTACAGAGGACCAAGGTCACTATGCTAATTAGAGAGATGGTACCACTGGCAGTGACACTTCACACCTCCCTCCCTTTCTTCTTCTCTCCTCCACTTTGTCCTTGGCACCTCTCGCCTTTTCTTTCCCCCTTTTCTGTCTCTCTCTTCTTTTTTAGCCCCCACCCCCCCCACCCCCCCACCCTTTTTTTGGCCTAGTTCGTTCTCTTCATCTAACTCCCCTCCACCCCCACACCCACCCAACCTCCTCCTCTTCTTTTCTCCTCTTTATTTTTCTCACTCTTTCCTCACTCTCTTTATGTGTTCGGGTGTGTGTGTCTGCGTGTGAGGCGCCTGTGTGTTTGTCTGCAGCAGGTGCTGCAATGCCTCCTCCAGAGTCATTAGTTACAGGGTTGAGTGAGGACAGAGAGTGAAGGATAGAGAGAGAGAGAGGAGGTGGGGGTCTGTGTGGGTTGAGAGAGGATGGCTTGGTGTGACGAGAAAGAAGGGAGAGGAGTCACACGCGCACGCACACACACACTCGCACACACACAAACACACAACGTGAACTCTGTTGCATGACTGTCATTTATCAACCCTGATTAAACCCTTGGGTTAGTCCAGTTGTGTTCCTTCTTTCTTTCTTTCCTCCGTCTTGCGTGTGTGCCTGATAAAAGCCAGATGGCTGATGTTCTCTTACTGATGTATCCAGTGTGTGTGTGTGTATGTGTGTGCTTTCTCGCGTGTGTGTATGTGTGCTAGCTTGCATCTCCCCGACTATGCCTGTGTATTCTGTGCGTGTGTGTGTGTGTGTGTGACAGCTGAGGTTAGTGATGGGAAGAGGAGGACAACAGAGCCAAGTGACACATAAAGAAAAAGAAGAGCGGAGACAAAATCACATAGACTGGAAGACGAGAGCATCCCTCTCTTTCTCACCCCGCGTTCTGCCCGTCCATCCGTCACTCTCTCGCCTCTTTCCTTCCTGAAACTTTGGGCCTTTCTCTTCTCAGCCCTGTGTTCCTTTCTCCTCATCCTTCACCCCTATTTGTCCAAATGTGTTTCTTTACCTTTTTGTTTTTTTGATATATTCATCTCTTTTTTTCCCCGCTGCTCCTTAGCCAGCCCCAGCTCTGTCTTTTTCCCCTCTTTCTGCCTCTGTCAGCCAGATGTAATATACGATCCTTTCACAAGCCAGCATATATAATGTGGAATTTGGTAGCGCTCTGCTTTTCTCAAGCAAACTCATTCAGCATCATTTGAAAATGAGAAGAGCCACAGTAATGGTGCTGCCGTGATGTTTTTTCAGCTCTGCTTCTGTGGGAACTTCGGAATGATTGGTCTCAGGTCCCTCGTAACTTGCTAGAACACACAGTATATGTTACAAGAAATACACAACCATCGCGTTTGACAGAGAAAATGTATTGCTTAGATACCACTGGCTTGTTGTTGATATCGCGAGCTAACCGGGATTATAAGTCTCTCCTTTTGTATAATGAAGGATAAAGTTTTCCTCCTCTTAACCAAAACCGCAACTCATTGCCTGGTAATTTAAGCAGTCTGTCCTTTCAAACCGTCCAGCTTTGGGAGGACCGATCGAGCTGTTCATTTGTATTCCACTCAGAAAGTTGAAGCTAACAGGCCAAACTAGCTAGCTACCACATTTCAAGCTATAAAGCGTTGATGTGAGTCTGCCTGCCGTCTTGGAACAGCTAATTGCGACAACACAATTTGGACAAACCACACAAAGTACTGTTATAAAAGCAAAAATGTGTCAATTAGTTACCTGTTATATGATACCTGACTCCTGGCATATCATATTTTTCAGTGTTCGTATTGTGGACTGCCCACATATTTGGATACATTATTAGTTTATGCCCCTTTGACTTGAATAGAATTGGGAAAAAAAAAAGTGCTATGGTACGAGCAGCGAGCAACCACACACTGCCATCTGGTCTTTATTTATCAGTTGTTATATTACATTATATTAACTGTTCTTAGACATAAATAGGCTAATTCAGTAATCACACTTTATAGGTAATACATATGCATGAAACAAATAGAACCAAAAAAGGATGATGAAAAGAAAATATAAAAGAAAAACACAATACATGACTATGATGTCGTATTTGTTAAAAGAAGGCTGAAAAAAACGCTTAATACATTTTTTATCCTTATCAGACTTTTTATTAGACCAATAGACTCATTAGAATTTTCCCAAATATTTGCGAGGTCCTGAAAAGTTCTTTGTTGGTTGTTATCTGAGAACATAAGCAAATGCAACATAATACTTGTAGCTGTTCACGATGGCTGTCCAAGATTGGACTGTCTCTCTTTCATGGGGCCAGATGTGGGTATGGTAAACCTTAGCATCTGAACATTAACTTGTGATTCAAACTCATTTGGGGCTCTTCCACTGTCCCACTTGGCCCTGCTGAGTCAAACTGTGCCATACTGATTCAAGTTTCAATGGGCAACCCTGTTGTAGTGAAATTGCCAATCCTGGCAGCGCCAATCCCAGTCAGAGTGACCCAGCACATGTTCAGTGTATGGAAAATCCCTGATGAAGTATTGTGGCATGTGCTCAAATCACAGATAAGACTTGTCAAAACAAACACTGCAGATACACTACTATACTGGCGACTGATTTCATACCAAAAATGTGTTTTCATTTCAGCTCCAAAGATCAAATAGAAATAAAATTACTATTGTGCGACAGATGTATATTTTACAGTAGAATTCAAGAGCATTTTGCACAAGAATTGAGGATGACTAACTCTGCGGAGACATCAGCGGAAGGACTGTAATCCCGTAAAGTGAGACTGCCACATGAAAATGTATTGAATTTCTCATTGATTCCATACAATAGGATCAAAATTGTATGTTATCATCTCTGCTCCTCGAGCGCTACTTCAAACAGCAGGAGCCAATAGAAGTCCTTGTTCGTTCTCTACAGTCAAGCAAAGCAAAGCACATTTTTTGTTAATCATAAAAAATAAATCTTAAAAAATCTATTTTAAAATCTTAGATTCGACACTTGATTAATTACAATGTTCTTTTCTTCCCCACATGCTCCATCCTTGTGTCTGGATCAAGGCAGAGTTGACATTGTAAAACACAGAAAATGAATCACATTCTGTTTAAAAGTGGAGGACACCGGCGTGGCCAAGGGCGTGTGTGTGCACGTGCATCCACTGCAGCTCTCAAATAAAAGCTCAGTGTGTGTGTTTGTGTGTGTGTGTGTGTGTGCGTGTGTGTGTGTGTGGACGTGGACGCGCTGTATCCCATCTGTGTGAACCTGTGTCTTTTTGTGAGGCCGGACCACCTCTGGTCCAACAATAGCAGGAGGAGGACAATGACGAGAAGGAGGAGAGAAAGGGAGAGAGGACGGAGGAGTGGGAGGGAACCCAGTAGTGAGTGAAACCCAATCGAATTAAATGTAATCTGGCCTGAATGTGCACAAGCATCAGCTGCTCTCCAATCTTATTAACCCTGCATTACCAGCCCTGGGTTGTGCATGCATGTGTGTTGAGGAGGGAGAGAGACGGAGGACTAAGTGGATAAGCGAGAGAAAGGAAAAGGAAGAGATGGACGGGATGGCAGGAAGACAGAGTGTGAGAGGCAGAGGAAAATGAAGATGAATTTGAGTGTTTGGGTGATTAATGTGCCTCCCTGGCAATGCTAATGAAAAAAATATTTTCTCATCACAACAGTAATCACGGTAATTCCTGGTGACACTAAACAGTTTCTTCATTGTGCTGCATTCATTTGTGTATCATACCATCAGAGAGGTTGCTTGTGGACAACAGTACACCACAGTTGCCACGATGTAAATAACAGTGAAACATATTCAGGAAGTTGGGACAAAACAGCGCACGCACAAAGACTACAAATTGAGGAAGATTTATTCTCTGATTAACACAAAGTGAGTCGGAAACAGATTTGGTCTGATTCAATTTCTGCCTCTGAACAATGAGGGTTCACTGTGCTCCGCAGGATGAGCCCATATTTTCGTGACAGAAGGATATTTTTAGACAACTTTGAGTAACTCCTTGTGTCACGCTTAAAATAGCACTTATTATAAAACCGGCCCAATAGCCAGAATAAATGTGCACACAGTGCATCTGGAAACTTTGACGTTTCTTTAGGCTCACTTTTCAATTATCTCTTGTGGCAACACTGTGAGAAAGCTTTTAGTTGGGTTAAGGTGCAAGAACCACTTGGTTTAGCTAGGAAAAGATCATGAAACACAGCTGACGTCCCACCTTCCCATCAAAAATATCTGTTTTTGGTGCCACGACTTCTCATCGAAAATATGTCAGATGCCCACTTAACGATCTCCAGCGGTGCACACTAACAGATGCTCTCTAGCTGCGGGCATCGTCTTGTCAGCTTTCTCGCCTGTAACACCGTCAGCATCACCTCCACGTTATGATGTAAAGATAAGGTCAAAAACACGTCATCTGAATATGAAACATACAACTATCAGCATATCAGTTATTTGCAGACACATTGACTGCTAACATATATATGTATAAGACAGTATATGTCATTTTGCATATCAACATAGTCTGTTTTGACATCCACAGCGCATAAAATGTAATATTAGACCTACAGTATTTTTTAAGCCCCCAACACAAATTCAGAAATACATACGCTGTCCTTGTACTTGCGTTGCTCTCTCCCTCTCTCTTCAGGCTGCTGTTCTCTTAGATATAAACTTTCTGTTTTAAAGAACTTGTCGTGTTTACTCAGCCAGGAGCGGCATACTGTCACTTAAGTGATATGCAGCCAAAAGCCATCCATCTAAAGGTTCCAGACTCATGAATACTTTATGCAGCGTGTTCGTTAAAAATGATAATTTTTGTACTTGGAGCGGGAGTTGTGTCTTTTCAGAGACGTAGTTTGGCAGAACAGTCAGAAAAATAAAGAGGCTGACAGACACTTAAGGGTCGGTGATCCTGACAACCTCTGATAAGGACACAGAGGAGATCATGGATACTGTCAGAATGAGATCCAAGTATGGTTTTCTGTGGTTTGCCAGCATCTTTGTTATGTGTCTGTGTTGATGTTCTTTGAGGTTTTCATCTGTTTAATTCAATCACAGGGTCATGGTGGCTAGAAAGTGGGATTTAAGTTTAGGAAAAGATATATGTAAGTGATTTCATCAGCTAGAAATCCTTACATCAGATCAGCAAAAAGTTTTTTTTTTTTATATCAAATGGTCCCTGGTTGTTAATTTAAGTCAGATATTTAGCTTCATATCTCATAATATGCTGATATCTCTGCGGATGGCAGCAATTAACACACTGTGAATTCGGCAGTTATAGCCGTATCATGCCTGACAGCAGAAAGGGAGCAAAGCAAAAACTTGCTGGTGTTCAAGTGGTGATGGCTGCGCACTGAACGGAAATGTCCCAGGAGCTCCAGAGTCTGATTTTGTATCAGAGAGAAGGGCTTTGAAAACATCATGTTTCTAGACTTACAGAGGTTTTGCTGCTACTTGAAGATATTTTCCTGGAACCTTCTCGAGTGCATCAAAATGTGGTCCCAACCCGTAGAATCAATACTACAGCATTAAACAAGCATGTGCTCCATGATGTCATGACATGAGGTCATGCCCAAATAAAATGGAAGTGCACACTGCACAGCTGAAAAAAGTTAATTAAAAGCCAGAAAAACAATGTTGTTTATATAATGAAGTAGATGTGTTTTCTTTAATTAAATTAAATGGCCATCTAAGTGGTGTCCTCATAATAAATGTGTACATGTTTGATTTCTCCCCCAGGCCAAAAATGAATCCTGTGTCTGCTGATCACACCATAACATGGTAATGATAATAATTTTGTCTTCCTGGGTGTTCTCCTGGAGGGTGCTGTACCTTCCAGGAGAACACCCAGGAAGACAATGTAACTGAATAAATGCTCAAGAATCATGCCAAACACAAGGAAGCCCAGGTTAGGAAGTTCAAACATGAAGGAAAGGCACTAAATGCAAAACCATAGAAATGAATAGAAAAGATATGAAGGCAAAATCACATAAAAGCAATACAAAATAGAAAAATTAATAAATAAAAGGATAAAATGCAGGAAGAGGACATCATGAGGATTAAAAAACATAAATTGATTAAGAAAAGAATAAACTACTACAAAGGCTAAAGGGTGATTTCACATAGAAGCAAATCTATAAAAGGAGGATTTAACAAGTGATCTAAAGGAAGTTACTGACCTTGTAAGCCTTTTCTCCATAGGTGGGACGTTGCAAAGTCGGGGGGCACTTGATGACAAAAGCACGGTTGCCTTTAGGTTTGAGCCTCGATTTGGGAATGGTCAGAAGGGCCCCCACCCGAGGGTCCATGGCTGTGAATAGGCTCATATGTTCATGGTCAAAATTTCTACTTTGTTTCTTGGGGCAAGACCCAGATGAGCTAATCTTAAAATCAGTTATAAAACGCACAGGGAGCCAATGGAGAGAAGCTAAGATCCGAGTGTTGTGATGTCATCTGTTAAAACCAGTAAGTACTCTGGTGTGTGAAATGGATTTTAATTCAATTTTGCTCAAACAACTGCACAGACGTACCCCCAGAGCTCAGAATGATAGATTCCAAACCAAATGCCAGCTCAGTTGCCAGAATAAAAGGTTGGCATTTCTCATGTTCTGAAACCATTGATATGTTAGGGTTTGTATTTGTTATATGTAACATATCAACATTTCAACGAAACATGTCCTACCACGTCTATATTCCATAGGCTAACTGTAAGCATTCTAAATGCCCTTTTCAATACACATAAGTAATAATGTCAACAGTGTTATTCCCTCTGACTCTGTTGATCATTTTTGCATGTTTTAAACCAGAATTCTTACAAACTGCACATTCAAGGAGTAGATTTTGCGCCTGAACCTGACCAGTTCATCAGTCCTGCGTTCTCACACAGAAACTGAAAATTTAACCTAAGAAACATAAGGTTGCAGTGTTACATTTCAGCATGTCCTTGCTTTGCAGAAACGTTAATTGCCAACATTTATGCCTGACATATTGTATTGTATCTAATTTGGCAGTGAATAAGAGTATAACACCCTCAGTTGCTGTACATTTCACGCTTGCAAAGCAGCAAGCTACAACATATAGTTAGTGCAGTTATTTAAGAATAAACTGAGAGGCATTATTTTCTTGGAGTGAGGTGTGTCGACGAGTAACTGCCTTGTTTAAGGAATGAAACCCTTCAGCTTCACTGTCACCCAGCATTACCCCCAGAGAGGACGGAAAACAAAGAGGAATGAGGGAAATATTGCCGCGAACAGAGGAGGAGTGGAGCACTGTAGGTAGCTGGAGAGTGGGGGTGGTGCTCGGTTTGATGGAGCTGGGTTGAGAACAGCTCTATAAGGACAGAGATAACTGGAAAACACTATAAAACGCCTCTCCTCACATTCTTTCCCTCTGTGGAATTAGCCTTTGAGTGGGCTGCTGGAGCGAGGGAGGGTGCATAGAGAGATTGATGGAGGGAGGGAGTGGGAAGCCCGAACTGCAGCGAGGGAGGATGGAGAGAGAGAGAGAGAGAGAGAGAGAGAAAGAGAGAGATGGAGTGAATGTGGAGTGGGCAGCTTGAACTTTGAGTATGAGGAATGGAGAGTAATCAAGAAGAAAGGAAGAAATAGAGGAAGGAAATAAAGGGCTACAAGAAAAGGAGGGCTTTGGGAAGAAAAGGGATGGCGCTGCATCTCAAACCTTATTCCACACACGCTGCGCAGTGCATATGAATGAAGTATATCAGAGAAGGGTGGGAGCGGCTGACTGAAATGTCCCTATTTTATGGGGACGCTATTAAGTCTGTTTTCCGATTGGCTGTTCAGCCCTCGCATCTCTCATTGTTATTGGTGGCCAGGCGTGTTTGTTGTTTGTCATTGGGCAGGCGGCGGCAGCCAAGTCGGCTGGATTCACAATCCGATGGCATAATTCAGCCATCGATCAAACTTTGTGGACAGCAGTAGCCAAACTGCTCCTCCAGACACACAGAGAGAGGGAGAGCTCTCAGAGTAGAATATCACAAATCAAATGCTGTAACCTTTTAGTACGTCTGAGTCTGCACATGCCCACTGAAAACCAATGAGGCTTTTTTTTTTTTCCTTCCTCTTGCCGCCTGTCTGCTCTGCCTCTTCACTTGTCTTTATTTCTCTTCTTCTGTCTCGTGTTTGCTTTCAATCACACATCCCCACCTCACCTCTCCGTCTCGAAAAGTTTCTTCGCTCAGCTCCTCGGGGTCAGTTGTCTTTATTGATTTCGGCAGGAATGCACGAGGAATCATGATGATCGCTGAGCGAGACACCTGCAATGCCGGCTGGTCCTCGTAACATTTACTCAGATGAAGGATTTGTATGCGCGCGTGCGACTCTGCAGCAACTGTTTTGTAGCTTAGAATTCGAGATAAAAAAGAGCTTTGTTAACGATAAACGTTGTCTTAATTAAAATAATGCATCCATGGATGTATGAAAAGAAGAAAACTCAACTTCATTGCCACTGATTCAGTGGAACTGAATCATAGTTAATGGAAAGAGAAGAACAGTGGACTACCATGCTATGTAGGGTTGAGGTGAAGTCTGAACTAATGAGTCTTGAATCTTTTGCGGAAGATGGCGAATGACATGCTGTCCTGACATCAGCTGGGAGTTTGTTCCACCACTGAGGCACCAGAACATAGAAGAGTCATCGCCAAGTGACCTTTGTTTGCCGTCAGTGATGGTGGTACCAGCCAGCCCGCTGATATAGTGGAGTGCTTGCGCTGGGGCGTGTGGTCTAACCAGTATTTTTAGGTAGATGGGTTCAGTTCAGTTGACGGCCTTGAAGGCCAGCACCATCGTCTTAAATCGGATGTGGGCAGCAATAGGAAGCGAGTGTAGGTCACGGAAGACGGGGGGCCACATGGGATCTTTATATGTTTTACTAAAGTTCTAAAGAGGGTTTACTTCAGTGTAACACACATTCAGCACTGCAAATGCCAATCAATATCCCTGACAGGTCCCTCCCTGGCTCCTTGTTATTAAAGGAAACATGTAGCTGTGCTGAACAGAACAGTGAAACTGACCGTTTCATGGCAACTTTGAGTTCATCAGATAGACTGGAGTTGTGGTTGCACCAGTTTTCTCTCAAGAAAGTTATTATAACAGCAAAAGAAATAATCAGCATAATGTTTTATTTATGAAGACTATAGATTGCTATTCAAATAAGTACATTCTGATTTTTGATCACTTTTTTTTTGCTCAGTGCATTGCAAACCCAATGCACTGAGCATCTTAAAGTTAGATTTACAGTCGGAGACTTTAATTCTTCAGCACCTTCCAGGCTTGGATGTGTGTTGAATGCAGATGCAAAAGAAATTGAGCCATTTCTTAGCAAAATGTTTCCTTGCATCCCAAAGCATTTTAATCTAAATCATGACTCATTTTTAGGAACTCAGTCAATTTGATTTTCTTTTTTCGCTGCCGAAAAGAATCTAAATAACAAAAGACTACCCCTCCATTTATCAGCTAACTCACATGAACCTGCAATTTCAAGGAAAAAGCAACAAACTTCACTCAAATAGATTTATCTGATGTTAATTTCTTTAATGGCAGGTTAAAGAGATGATGCATAATCAGTTCTGTACAGTGTCAAGCTGAGTCAAGTGGCTTGTAAAAGCAGCCACTCAATGGTATGAAATCTTAATTTCTTGATCATCTTAAAAGAAGACTTCTTTTCAAAGAAAATAAAAGAGCAGCAATTCTGTACAGTGTGTTCTTCTGCAGGTTGCCCTTCAGGTTGCAGCTAAAAATGTCAAATTATAGATTATGGTGAGAGCTTAGAGGATCCAATTGACTGCCACTGGGAGTCCTTTTTCGGAAGCATTCATATTCCGGCTGGAGAGGGCAAATTGGACATTAGCAGCCATGGTCCAGCCAGTGGATAAAAATTCCTGGCTGCTCCCATGAATGTTAAATGTTGAAGTGCTTGGATTTGTGCTCTCGCGCATGGTTTTACAGTAAATCACGTGCAGTTGCTGCCTCTATTGTCACTTGTGTGTTAGTGATAAGGTCATAATTAATGGGCTGACTGGTTAAGTGGTGGATTCTTATCATTATTGTATCTTATAGAAGTCAGATTTGGGGTTACGACACTGCTGGGAGCCTAAATAGAACATGGGCCAGTTTGTGGTGGGTGCTCATATGATTAAGCTTTAACGAGCCTCTGTCTCTGGAGGACTCTAAACCTGCTCAATTTGGGCTGGAAGGGTTTAAGAACCCTCGTTAGAGCCTAATGGCTTTGTAAGAGGAGAGGATGTGGTTTTTACAGGTGAAATGAATAGATGAATGTGAGTGCGCTGTCATGAGGTGTCCTTGGTGGAGGATATGATGGTAATTAGGCCGCTGTTTTCTCAATGGTGTTCCAGCGAGGAGTCTGTTTAACCTCTGGTGGTGTGCGCTTGTGCGTGTGAGTCTTGTGCGAGAGAATACGTGCGTATAAAAAGATGAAACGGTTAGAGGTTCATGTCTGTGCATGTGTGTTTGCATGAGCGTGTGTGTGTGGGTGTGTGTGGCTGCCCTTTACTATTTGCTGACTCAGACGGGTTTTTTTTTTTTCTAAAAAGTAAATAACCTTGGTCCGCCAAGCTGTCAGCTGGCCCCACTGTGCCCTTGTCCCAACATCTGAAGGAGGCGAGAAAATCTCGGCTCTCTCATCCGAAGCACCACAGAAACACACTCCACAAGCACATCTTCACAGAGCCTGCCCACTGCAAAGAACTTGTATCTTCAAAAAGCCACCTTCTGATGCAGAGCTGGTACAGTTTACATGCTTTTTATTTTCTGCCAGCATAATGAATTAATTCCCTCGCATGTCGCCACATGTTGCTTTGATCGCGCCGTCCGTACAGCGGAGTGTTCATCAACCAGAGGGCTCGGGCTCAAACTCGCACACTTCTGTTTGAGAAACAAGATCGTTTGCTAAGCTGTTTGTACTGCGAGTGTGACGGCAGCGGCTAAACTCTGTTGGTTTTCATAACAAAGCGTAACCAAAGCCCAGTGTAAAGGCAACATCTCAGTGAGAAAAATACAATATTTAGACGTGAAATACTTGCCAGTGTTTTTTCGTACGGCCAAAGCAAACCAACCTGTAATTTAAGAGGGCGATAATGATGGCAACGTGGCTGAGGTAAATAAAGTCAATCACACTGTGACTAAACTGTGTTTAGCTGTTTGGCTATTCTTTATTTTGCTGAATTACTGTGGTTGTGTGTTGTTAAGTGATAATATCACACACATGACAGTGCACCGTTAGGACATCACAACCTGTTACCTCTCCAGTACTCGCTTTTCTTCACTCTTAGTCCCTGTATAGACACAGCTTTTGTATCTATACAGGGGGAAAAAAAAAAAAAAAAACACTGGTAAGGAATTTAAAAAGACAAATTCATGTTTTGTGTACAATATTGTTTAATTGATTGCGTGGTGATGAGCAACAAAATGCCAGACTCAGGTCACGCAACGAGTGTAGGCAGAAGGAGATGTGGGCGGGATGACGGGGACACCATCCCACTTGTTAGAAAAATTACACAAAATCACAAAAATGAGTTATCTCATGCCCCCCGTGATTACTAATAGACTGACAGCTGTCTAGATCTGGACCTTATAACCTTATATACATTGTATACCTATGGCTGATCAATTACTGAAAATAATTACATTTTGACAACACAGCTTTTCTAGCTTTCATTCCACCAGCATCGCAGGAACGTTCACAGGCCAATTGCTTGCTTTGTTTGTCACACACGACTCTACTCAGCCAATCAAGTCAGTGTATTGCGTTAAGTTCTGTGATTCGAGTCAGATGGAGACACACTTACACGAGAGATGAGATGAGAGGAAACAGTCGGGATAAATAGACTGCGAATGCAGGGCTTTTAATCAAGAATAGACTCTATTTAAAAATAAGTATTTTTCATATCTGTGACTGTGGAGATTATTAAAAGTGGAATTGCAATGCTAGCAACAAAGCATGGAGCAACATTGGGCTCAGTACACACCAGCAAATGTTCTTTAACTGGGCTCGTTTTCTGACACTTGATCAGTTTACTCTCGGGACTCGCTCACTTAGTATTGGTTTATGTATTTTGAATTCAGCTTTTTGCTCTGTCAGAGCAGCTTAGAGCTGAACAGGTTCTCACTGATTCCCTTGACATCATTGTCAACAGTAATGTTGCTTGGAGAGTAAAGGTAAGAGCTTGCATTCACACTCATGGATGTTGTTGGAAGATGCAACCACAGTAATGGCAGCTTGTCATATACTGCACATCATGTCTTGTCTTGTATTATTTTTGGTTAATTTTGATCTCTCTCTGCCTTTCTTTCTCACAATCTCTCTCACTCTGTGTGTGTGTGTGTGTGTGTGTGTGTGTGTGTGTGTGTGTGTGTGTGTGTGTGTGTGTGTGTGTGTGTGTGTGTGTGTGTGTGTTTCTCTATCTATCCATCTATCAGCCTGTGTATCTTTATCTGTTTTCTTTTCATATCGTTGATTTGGCTTTATCTAGTTCAATCATCATATTCTTCTCACCCAAGCTTGTTTTTCTCACACCTTCCCTCTTGTTTTGGTCCTCTCTCTCGCTGCTCTCTCTGTCTGTCTCCCCCAAGCCATCCCCCTGGAGGTTAATCCCTCCGGTTTCAAATAGAGATAACCATGGCAACAGGCCACGGCTTTTCAAGCTTTGCGTCTGTAGGACAAAAGTGTCACAAACCAGCTCAAAGTCCAGACGGTACAAGAAAGACCACACATATAATTACAGATTAAAGTCAGAACAACTGTATTTAATGTAAGATTGAGCTACACACTAAAATACAGTGAGCAATATTATTCAGTGGCGTAGTGAGTGCATGGATGTGGGCGAACCTTAAGGTGAAAAGCAATTCTAAGACCTTGTCCACACACACACAGGTATTTTCTTGAAAACGAAATGTGTTTTGGCCTTTTCTACACGTGTAAACTGCCTCTCAGGTCACTGAAAACCAGGCTTTAGGAATCCTCGTCCAGGGTGAAGATATTCAGCAACTCTGCTTCAGTGTCAAAGCCATTTCATCATGGTTTTGTATACTGATATCATCCCACAACAGAGACGACTTGTACTCTCAAGATATGCTCTGAATGATGTTTTTCAGTGTTACTTTTTTTATTTCCTCCCAGCTCCATTAGACACTGCCGGAGTCTCAGATAAAAAGGATCAAAGGCCAAAATCACACATAAGAATACATCTGAAAACCATTAAATAAATAAATAATAATAAATAAATACACAAATGTCATTACAGTCAAATCTGCATCTGTTATAGATTGCTATTCATTTACAAAATATTCTGCTCTGCTGCCAGGAGTCATTTCCATGTTTTGGATTGGTCAAACGCTGCAGACACCTCCTGGGTTGACTTATTGCGTTGATAACCACCATATGATTTGTGGTTGTCAGGCTCTGTGAATCCAGATCCAGAACTACAATGTTCACATCAAAAGCAGACCCACTAAAAATAGCTATTTGATTTTTTTTTTGTTCACATTGCCAGGAGACAAATTTGCCTTTCTTTGTTCCTTGTGTGTCATGTTTGTCATCGCGAAAACACCAGAAATGCAGAGAACAGTAGAAAGCAGCAGCTCTAGACCTCATCAGACTACAACCAGAGGGCGTCAAAACATGTTTTAAAAAAGTCTCAATCAATATGATTCTGAATTAGTTTTTTCCTGAGCTGATAACACAAGTTTCTAAGGGAGGCATCTCTCTTCTTTCTCAACCCTGTTAAGATTTGCAAATGCGCAGTGCCAAACAGAGGCTAGAAATCACGGAAGCTCCTGACAACAGTTTTTTAAAAATACTAAACTTTTACCTCAGTCTCTCTTTCAAACTCAGGTCTGACTGAGTGCTGCTTCATCAGATATGGAGACACAAGCCACTATCTTTGACTTCATCTCATGTCATATCATGTTCATCTGAGTGTAATTTTTCACCCTAACCAATTGGAGCCAGAGCCGATAAATGTGTGTGAGTCAACTGACGTGGAAGTCAGAAATGTGGATTTATGTTCAGTGTGAAAACGGCATGAGAAAATAGGAAAGCCGTCATGGCTTTTGCCCCGTAGGCCAAAATTGTTGTTTGTTTTGTCAGCTGATAATTACATGATTGCTGCTGCTGCTGGCTGAAAGATTTCACTTAATTTAAACATGCTTCCTGGTCCTTGAAATACATGTTAAGTGATGCACCGGCACACTAAAATGGAGCAGACCCACTGCTGGGTGTGAGTGCAAACAGGCACACATGCATGCCTGTGCACACATTAGCATGTGTTTGTATGAGAGGTAGAGAATCCACTCACCCAGACTTCGCTGCACAGTCACTCACATTACACTGTGTGAGAATCAAACAAGTCTATGTGTCGCTGCAGTTGATAAATTGATGCATCATTAAATCTAAGAGATCCCTTTAAGGGGATGTGTTTAAAATGATTATGACAGAAACAGGAAGAACGTGAACAATGGCATCCGAGGTAAATCAAACTTCTTAAATCAAACTCAAGGCCCGCTATCCCCAAGCCTCCCTCAGTCGACCCGCTCTGTGGCTGATTATAGAAAAATCTTGTGTCCAGGAAAGTAGATGTAAATGTGTTTAGACCCAGGCAGCACATATTCAATATACTGTCATTAGTTCACAGTTTGGGCGGGAATTTAATGTTGCCTTTTAATTTGATTGCATTGTCATACTTGCTATCTAACTGCACACAAATGTATTCAAATATAGACACACACGCACACACACACACACACACACAGGGACTTGACCTTGGCCAGAATGCAGCATGACGGATGTAGTGAGAAAAGGAGAGTGGATGAAAAAGGTCTTTTATTGAAGTGTAAACTAGTATTCCTCTCCTCCAGGACTTTATAGCCGAGGCCAGCAGAAGGTGTGGGTGGACATGGACAGCTTAACTCCCCATAATACAGCATGTCAACCAGGTTGTGTAACTTTTATAAGTGCTGCAAGTGTTATATGTCCTTGGATGATATGACAGTTTCATTTTTGGACTTTTACCGCAGTGCACTTAAGGTGAGAATAAGGTTGTAGCCTTTGCCTCAGAGCCTCTCAGCTACACTCTGCCAGTGACTTTGTTTGCTCCCAAGAGGATTTTTTTTTTTCTTTAAATCTGCAATTGATATTTAATCATGCACACTGGATGCATGGGGGCGCTTTTCCATACTCAGATCAGCATGTATGTAACATGATGCATTGGGAATCAAATATGCCCCTTTCTCCACATTGAGGCATTTTTTGTGCCTGTGCCAGTGTTTTATGTTTTAATCACTGCAGTGCCGAGAGCAAAAAACCTCCCCGACACTTTTCCAGAACTTTTTTAATTTTGCAGTTTCCCTTTAATTTGTTTTCTCTCTGGCTGTGGCTCTTAACTTCATTTCCCAATAATTTGTCTGAAGACAAGCCACATGCCATTAGCGGGGCAAAAAGAAGCCGGAAACTGTGGGGGGGGGGGAAAAATGCATTCAATAAGTTTGTCTAAAAACTTTCTTTATTAATTTTCTCCTCCCTTATCCAAGAAAGTGCTTCCTCAATGATAATCCAGCAATCCAGCAGGCCTTCTGGTTTATTGCATTTTTCTAATGAAATGCTCTGATACAGACAGGCAATCAAGGAGCAATTCAGTGAAAGGAGAAGAGAGAGAGGGGGGAAATAGAGGAGGTAGCATGTGAGTCATTTTAGGGGCACAGTTGAACTTGCTTTTAATCTCTTAGAGTACTGTAGGTAGTGCAGGGTTACAGTGCAGGCTACAGACCATGCACCCACGTCTGTAAGGTTTGAGCCTTGTTCTCGAGTGGTTGACTGCTCCTTGTCCTCTTTCCTCCTCACATTCCTGATGCTCTTTTTAAGATACTGTCCAATGAAGTGGAAATACCAGTGCTGTGCAACATGGTCACTTCAGTAAAATATGATAGACACATAAAACTCATTACTACTGTTGGTGCCATCTAATGGATTATAGTTAACTATTGTGCTTTACATGTGCTGCTCCCCAGGGATCCACTTTCTGCCTTCTTTTATTTTCTATTGCTGCCTCTGGGCTTAATAAACAACAGAGGATCCATTTAGTGTTTCTATGCCGATGATACAGCTCTTTATATGGGCCTGACTCACCGTCATGGCTAACTGGCTAGTGGCAGCTACATTTAACAGCAGTTAGTGTTTAAAATACCAATATGCTGCTCCGTATTTGCATTAGGGAATGGATTCATTTGGACAGTTCATAAATATTTTTCACCTTTACCAAAACTTGGCCAGAGTTATGCAGTGTTATTTCATACAACAATAGCCAAATGATTTTGAACAAAAAAAACTTATATCTCACCTTGTTTGTACTTTTCTAGTTGTACTGATCAGGTTGTAAGTAAGAACAAATTTGATCATTAAGTGATTAAAAGAGATTTTTGTTGACAGTGAAGGCATTGCATAATCATGAAACTGGATACACAACTATGTATAACATTAACTTAATATTAATCTAATTACCTACCAAGGGCTCTTGATGTTGGGCGAAACACAGATACCATGTGATATCAACAGAGTTGTGCAATTGGCTGACGAACCTTGTAAACAAGCTGGAAGCAACTGTCAGATATAAAGAAAGCAACGATATGGACACGACATATTTTTGAAATTGTTAATTTACAGTCGTGGCAGCTATTTTAGGGAAAGGATATCCTTTATTCTGCACCTTTCTACAAGCTCTGTAGATAGTATTATTCTTTTTTAAATATTCTCTACAAAAAAAATTATCAATATGACCTTTAACTACCATTATGACAACCAACAACTACACGCTGCAGTTACATTGGCCCAGTTAATCTGTTTATCATCCCCCTTCTCTTCCACACGTCCGCTTCTTATCTATTTAATTTCCATTCACCCAGGCTTCTCTCTTCCTCCTCGCTAACTCCTTCCGTGATTATCTCAACCCAATGTGACACCTCTGTTTGTGGTTGTGTGTGTGTGTGTGTGTGTGTGTGTGTGTATTTTAATGTATGTTTGTATGCATGTGTAGCTGCTGTCATTAATGAGTCCCTCTGAACTGCCTTGAAACAGGCTTCACTGTGATGGTGTGGCTTCAAATGCACGCGCGCACGCACACACACACACACACACACACACACACACACACACACACAACACACACACACACACACACACAACACACACACACACACACACACACACACACACACACTTACTCTGAAAAGTGTCAACAGGGTGTGTACATGCAGAGTCAGAGACAACTCCCCCTCCTTGGTTCCAGACTCCATTAATCATTTAGAGCGAGGATTTCCCTGAAGCCTGCTCCCTCCTCAGGCAGACACTACGACATCGGGCTGACAAGGCCTCGAATGACACCGAGACACATTTATCAGACATGCGAGAGATTTGTTTTAACATCTCTCTGTTTTTATGAACATCCAAGGCTACTTAATGATTTCTCCACTGGGGTTAATAATGCACAAATTGGATCTGTGGGATGGGAAGCATTATCCTCTGAGACAGGGAGCCTGCGTTTTGTTTTGTTATACTCTGGAAAGCCTTTCAGTCAGCCCCGTCTGAACTCTGGAGTTCGTGATCCTGTTATATTTCATTTTTGTGTGTTTAGAGCACGTGACAGTCTGATCTACCAGAGCTTTGCCACTAAAATTTTTAAAAGGAATAATTCAAAGGAGAGGAAGAAGAAATTAAAACTCTATTTATGTTTACTTTATTTATGAGGCACTAATTCAAACTCATATATATATATATATATATATATAATTTTTTTTTCATAACTGAATGAAAAAAACTGGCCCACCAAATATAAACAAAGTAGACCAGCATGAGACTGTGTTGTCCTTTAAGATCAGGTTGTTGATTCATTTCATTCAGTCATGAAAACTCTGAGTTTGTTTATTTAGTTATTTTAGTGGAGCAACAAAAAAAAATCAGTCAATGAAGAACTTTCTTTTCTGATAAAAAGAATAAAATAAAATTCCATTTTCCATTCCAGGTTATTTCACGAAGCAAACAGGATGAGTGAAAAATGATATGGGAAAATATGGGCCAGGTCAGAATTAACAAGAATTATTCAGTTAATCAAAACACACACAAAAAAGAGCTGGAAGGTTGTTCTTTTGTAGTTGTAGTTTTTTTTTTTTTTTTTGCAAATTCATCAACGTGTTTCTCTCTGCCAGGCCGTTCACTGGGAATTCTTGATTTGGAGAAGGAATGGAAATTTTGTCTGAGCTTTTTATTGACCTTTTAACAATGCATGCATTCATGAGCACGCGCACACACACACACACACACACACACACACACACAGAAACACGCACCACATCCAAACAAGCACACGCTAACTCACAATACACACAAGCAAACTTTGAGTGGCAGGTGCATGAAAGAAAAATTGTTGACTGTGTGTGTGCGTGCGTTTGTGTGCGTGTGTGTGTGTGATTGTAGGCCTGTATCCGGGATCATCCGTCTACATTCCAGGTAATTAGACCGGCCAACAGCTGAGTCTCATTAGCCTTGATTAGAGCATTCAGTACTACAGAAGAGGAGAAAGAGAAAAGAAACAGAGAAGGAGAGCGAGGAATGTGCACACATTGTACACGCTGAGTATGTTTTCCAGCTCCTATGCGTAGGTGTTTGTGTGTAAAATCCATGTTATAGCAGTGCCTGGCCATGATTTGTTGCCCTAGGACAGTTCATTCCAAGGAACTCATTTTGCGTCGACGTCTGTGAGCATATGTTTTATATTTCGTGGCAATGATTCCTCAAAAATGTATTTCCTTTAATTGGCTTCCCACTGTGGAAGTTCAGACCTTCTGCCAGCCGGCCAAAGTTGTAATCTAAAACCCAAAATGGATCGCAGGCCTGCGTCTGATGGATCCCCACAAGAACATCATCACAGGAACAGCATATTTTGTCAGTGAGTCTAAATGCCACATTTGGGTTTTTGGCTGGAGAAGTTCAAGGCCGAGCCATAAAGGAGCAACAACAACCACAGAACCATAGGAAATGGCACTGCTTCGACTCAGCTGTTAGGAATCAAGATGCGCCCGTAAGATGTGTTTGTGTGGTCAGTCGGACGCGTCAACAGCAAAAAGCAGCACAACATAACGATCAGGCCTGGATGCTGTTTGTCTATGAGTCTGTCCAGTTTAAAGTTTACTTTAAATCGCACCCGAGGGAAACAGATCACCTCATGAGGCAATTTGATCTGCGTTCAGCCCGGGAAATGTTTATTTAATCCACCCAGGATATTTCTCTATCTCTCCCTATGTCAACCTCCACCCTTTCTCCCTCCATCTCAGCCTCTCCCTCTCTTCTATCTCTGTCCGACCTTCCCCTGATGGTTTCAGTGTCTCAGGATTGGGTGATTGATTCTAGCTTCTGGATGGCTGGCAGACAAGCAGCCTGCACACTGGTGTGCAGCAGGGACTGCACTCTGCTCTGACTCTGTGATGAATTACTGGCCTTTTAATGCACACAGCAGAGACAATGTTAGCAGAGAAAGGAAAAGAGAAAGAAGGTATCAGAAGAGAGGAGGCCAGGTTAAAAATCGTCATGAGAACGAAAGGACAGTAAATAGTGGTGCAACAAAAAAAAAGACTGAGAGCTGAATAGGAGAAGTAAACTTGAAATAAATGGGTGAATAGTGTGACTTGAGAACTGTGTGTGTCGGCTGCAGAAAGACCTCTCTTATTGCTTTAAATGAGTCATGTGGAGTGTGAAGACGCAGGCCAGAGGGAGGAAGCACGCTCTGCCCGTCACGAAATTGAATTAAACATTGAAACATAGTCGGCCTCTCACTTAGTCGAGTGTGATGCCATTTCTTTTGAAAAGTCAGGGTTTCTTTGCCACTTCACAGCCACTAGAGAACCACCGAGTGGAAAACAGTTTTCTACTCGGGAATATTTTTTATAAGTGTGCCTCCACTTGAAAGGCCTCCAACCCCAGTTTTAATGATGCTCGAGTGTTAGTTCAGTCCTGTAAGATTTAGCGAAGCTCAATGACCTTTGTAGCCAATTAACCACAGCAAAAAACCTGGTGAGGAATTGACGCGGTGCATGGATCATTTGAAGGTTTTTTTTCCTTTTTCTGCTTGAAAAGTTGTTATTTCCTTGAAGTCAAAGGGATGTGGCGAAGTCCTTGTCCTGGATACATTCAACACACAATTATTCAGAAGAAATAGCCAGTCATGGATCTGCTTGCACTGAATACATATATGAAACCACAAATTCGGAGATCTCTTAAGTTACATTACAATGGCTTTTAAGTGGTTGGCTTTGATCTTGTTGAAATATTTCCATTTTTTTCAATGCATTCACATGTGTGTATGTATATATGTATGTATGTATGTATGTGTTAAACCCAACTAGGAAAGTAGTTCATCACTGCAGCAGACAGGAAGTACACGGTGGATACAAGTTACAGCAACATCTTAAAAATCAGTTGATTTGATGGGTGCCTAGACCCGTATAACTGAGAGGACATGGATGGGAATCGAGAACCAGAACTTTGTCCCTCACCATCCTGTTTGTTCATCACCACTTTTTTGACGCACCTAGCACACTGATCCGATACTAAAAGGTGGAGACTGCTAATGTCTCGATTGGTCGGTCGGAACAGCCAGAGTCATCTCGTCCTTTGTCTCTTCTCAAGTAAAGCTTGCTTCTTTGTTGTGAAAACCAACTACACGTCTCCAAATTGTTCTATCCAAAGTGTTTCATCCATCGAGTCTGAGCTTACCAATTCCTTTTTATTGACGCTTGCATGTTTTCTCTGAGTTAACGCTTCGTGTCAATGACGTTGATTTGCTGTAAATCTGGAGCAGTAAGGAGTCATGCGGAAAGAAGGAAAACAGTCCAAAGAGAGGCTTCGAGTATGATGACTGCAACATGCTGAAACATTTTTCCACGCAACGTAGACTTAAATTCCAGGGATGCGATGTATTTAACGCTCCACAAATGTGTGGCGCTGCTTTTCCAGCTGAGCAGCACGTCCGTTATCAAGCGTAAATATATGTTATGACATTGGCGTCGGGCTGGCGGGTCTCTTCTTCGACTCAGAAAACCTTACATGGAAACGAATGTTGCACAAACATCCTCTCATTTCTCTACAGCTACTTCTCAGTCTGCCGCCAGCTCAAAGAATGATAAGGGATCCATAAGGGAATCTACAAAGAATCAAACTGATAGGCAGAATCAATGATGGCATTCTTTTCAATAAAACAGTATTGATTTCCATCCCTAGTAAGATGTAAAACTAACTAATGCCTCAGATGTCGGTTTTTGTGCTCCATCTGCTACACCAGAGCAGAACCATGCACATGAGAGGCAGCAGCAGCCAAACAGCATGCCTACAGTAATCTGAACTGACCAGAGACTAAATGATGAGGTAATCAGTATCCAGTGTTGATTTCACTGAGCCTCGAGTCATCATGAAGATGGAGAAAAGTGTATATCTCCATGGCTAATGAAACCCCGGGGATTTCAGGGTTTAGGGTTCATAAAGTATTTATGGTATGTTCATTAAGTATTGATTAAGCCGTTAGAGAGCGTTTAGACACCCAGACAATCATTATGAAAGATTAGAACTTGGCTTGAGGAAGAGGAAGATGGAGGAAGGCAGAGATGCAGGGAGAGGCTGCGGTGATGGATGGGTGGAAATAAAGGAGAAAAGAAGAGAACAGGATGGTGCGTGGAGGGAAATATAAGACAAAGAGGGAGAGGGAGAGAGCAAAGGAGGAGCGGGGAAAAAAATCTGCTCTTTAAATATTAATTAAGCATTCAGATAGAATTTTAGACAGCAAAGCTACCATTATAGGAGATTAGGTTTTAATCTGAGGAACAGGAGGGGCGAATAGCAAGTAGGGAAAAGAGGAAAAGGACAGGAGGAGGAGGAGGAGGGCGAGCATGAGAAAGCGGGAAGTTAAGGATAGAGAGGAGGTGGGCTGGCGGAGGGCGAACGAGAGAGAAGAATAGATGGATTAAAAGAGGAAATGAGCAGGATTATGTGTAAGACAAGTTTGAAAGGTAAGAGGAAGGAGTCAACGCATAATGAATAGAAAGTCTCATTTCCCTAATCATATACTGCCTCTTTATGAAAGTGCTCTGCAGGTTGTTTCTGAGGCATTTCTCGGCCTAAGTCCTCACTTATTTTTTTCCACATCTTTCCATTTCCAATACCCTCCTGCGCAGGGCTGTGGGAGGGCCGTGGCGTGTCACTTCTGCTGTGAAGTGTTGCTATTTGCAAAGAAATGTGACATTCAACTGCCGCCTCGCCTCATATCCATCCATCTAGCGCACAGAGACCCAGCCGGTGTTTTTTCACAGGTATTTAACCGTTGCTCTGCCCTCTCTTTACCCTCTAGCTCTCCAGCAGGTGCTTTTGCATTGCGGGGTAACCAGGAAGTTGCATGATAAGAGGTGCAGACCTGCTATAATGATGCAGCAATGAGGTTTAATGGGGCTGAAAACGCGGGCTGACTGGCTGGCAGGCAGGCTGCACAGTCAGGGAGAGGCACAGTTGGCGTGAAGCTGTTTCCAGCTCATGACAGATGTTACGGAGAGAGCGAGAGGGAAAGAGAGAGGGAGAGAGGGGACAGAGAGAGAGAGAGAGAGAGAGAGAGAGAGAGAGAGACAGAGGGGGAGAGGAAGAGGGAGAGGGAGAGTGAGGAACGAGAGAGAGAGAGAGGTGAGTCATTTGCAACACGCAGAGTGAGAGATCACCAAGAGTCACTTTGTGCGAACGGCAACTTTGAGCAAAGTCAAGCAGAGTTCATTCACATATGGGTGCTCCAAAGCACTTTACTTCATATCCCAGAAGTACTTGTGCAAATAAATGGTTTTACAGCCAACTGTGTCTGGAGATGGTGTAGTGAAGTGTAATGCGATTTCAATAACCCACCAAGATGCCCCTGTTGATTTCGTACCATCTCGCTCTTGATTTCCCTGGATTAAGACAATATAAACGATACAAAGGAAAATGAAGGGTTTCCAGGCAGGCACAGACATGCATTATAACGAGCAGCCGGAGCAGTGGAGGCGAGGTTAAGGCTTCCTTGTTGCTCCCGCAAATCTGCATTCATTCCCCTCGTTACAGCGACTGCACACTGTACGGAAAATGTGTATAGGAGCAGAACAGCTGACCCACTTTTTTTTTTGCCCAAACTGGGAAAACCACTGTGAGATTTTGTTTAAGACATATTGCCTTTGGATGCAATTCTCTTGTAACCACAATGACCACATGGATAGGAAATCTCCTGTTTTACCATTTAATCTTCCTATGGCTTGCAGACAGGAAGAAGAGGCTTCTGTCAGCGTCATCTCCTCACACAGGCCGAGGGAAATTCTGCTCTGCACGGGGTGACTTTACAAAACTGAAACTCTTTGTGTCTAGATGAGTGAGTTGTTGTTAATAACCAAGTTCACAGCCTCAGTAAGAGTTTAAAGCACAGCAGAGCATAGCCTCAGGTGTGCTCCGGAGCTAATTTGTTTGAATGACATGAACTCAGAGACTTGTAACTTTAAACAGTGTGACACGGCGATGGATGTGTCTGATTTTCTCCAGTGATTACTACACTGAATTCTCGTTGCTTGGATGTGAAATAGTACCTTTATTAGCTCCAGCCTTATTAGCTTCAGACAGTGTTTCACTGCTCAGTCTTCACTTGGTTATTCACAGGAGCCTTAAAGGTTTCTCTTAGCAACTGTGTATATGTGTTCCTGTTTGTCAACCTAGGCCTTATTAAGATGTTGTTTCCCATCATTTGCTATTGTGCATAGCACACTCCCTCTGAATCAAACCACCGTGCTACAGTGTGTCAGTGGGTATAAACATGATCCCTTGACGGAACTGTCTGCCTCTTGATTCCTTAAACAAAAAGCTTGCAGTATATCCAGGTATCCCTGTATGGTCACATTTTAATGACAGGCTCACAGAACCCTGCTTTCAATCAATCAACAAGCAAAGTTGGCAAACTTAAACACGTGTGCTCACTCTGTTTGACAGAATCATTTGTGATAATATCAGGAGAATATGTAGACATAAGTAATTACATTAATTACTAGTGTTTGAAGGCTGGAATGATTTCCCCTTAAGTCTTGTGAGGAGCTGCAGCATAGTTGGTGAAACGGTGGTATATCTCAACTTTAAAGCTATTAATGTGGTGGTGCTCTCTGCAGTAATCAAATAATAGGTTTGCAGTCCTTCACATCAGTTTTAAAGGAGACGTTATGCTCATTTCCAGATTCATAATTTTGTTTTAGGTCACTACTAGAAAAGGTGTTCATTTAATGCTCACAAAACATATTCTTCATACTGTCCAGCATTGCAGCACTGTGTTCCCCCTCTGTCTGATTTAGCTCCTGTCACTTTAAGGCCCCCAGTCGCCTCTGATTGGTCGGCTCACACACTTCTGATCCTGCCCTTACAACAACTGATCAGCTGTGTTAAAACCAACTGTCACCTTCCAAACTAGCCACAGGGCATAAATTATGCGAGTGTGTGACATGGCGACACAGTGTGATGTCACAAAGTCACAGAATGGAAGGCGAGACGACTGACAAGGCATCAGAAGCTCTTGCTGGAGTAAACGTTTTTAACATTCAGGATCTTTAACATGCACAAGAACCTATATCAAACACTGTGAAAGGAAAGTAATGAAAAAGCATTAAAGGTCTCCTTTAAAGCAAAGCTAAGGTGCCATCATGAACATGGGAATAGGTTTTTCTTGCCGTAATCCTTCCCCCTGTTCAAACTGGCAATTCAATTTCCAGCCAGCAAAAGCTGTTAATATGATCATATGCGACATCCTTCATTTTAAACAAGAAGAACTGTGAACCCTATGATAAAAAAAATAAATAAATAAAAATATATATAAAATGACAATAATATAATTATATGATCTGTGTTAAAAAGCAGTGAAACTATGGTTAACTCTGGTCTGAGGCAAATGAAAGGGCTTGATGATGTCAGCGAGGTAACTCTTTAAGGAAGACGACTCTAAGATCTCTGTGACTCCACGCCTTTGATGTCGCTGCTTTCGCCCGTCACTGCTTGAATAAATACGCGCACACACAAGCATGCCCGCAAATGTAAAAGATCACATTCAAAGCCGGTCGCCCTGCGTGGGAAGACAACTGTGCCAATCTGTGTATTGGACACTCTGCCAAAGGAAAATCCCTGCTGACGAAGAGAACGGTTCAGATTCAGAATAGAAAGGTAAAATATTTCAGACTTCTCCGCTGGAGCTGTGCTTATTCTGAGTCACTGATTACATAGATGGCTTTGGTCATCGTCAACAGATTTGGAACTCCCTCTGTCTAAATTGAACAGCTCTGGTGCGTGCAACAGAAAATCCTCCATGGATAAAGGAAATATTTATGCTCCAGATGAGCCACACAGGGCGGCTTTTTTGTATTATTCACCGAACAACAAACACACACAAATATTCTTATTTGCCATAGTCCTTGACAACAACATTTTTGACTTCTTACCAGTATACCATATAACACACACCAAATGCACTTTCAGCATTTGTTTAAATTTCCATGACAATGGTGGCATCAAAAGTAAGAAGAGTGTCTCATTCCAGCACTGAACAGGATTCAGTGTTCTTTGTATTACTATCAGATGAGATGAATGTTAGCCTAGCTGCTTCAACCCGCACACAAATAGCTTCACCATTTACCACTTTTAGCAGTTCAGAAGCTCCAGTGGTAACAGTGCAAACACCAATACTCCCCTGGTAGCCCTGCTAGCTGCACAGCTAACTGAGCTAACAAGCTAACCGTGGCTACAGTCTTAGATAGATGAGAAGAATACAGTTATTCTGGTCACATGCTGCCCCTGTTTGTTGGGAGTATGAATTCAAAGTGGCCAGTCCTTTTAAAGTTATGAATGCTACTTCCCAAATAGTCTTATTGCCCAAACCCTAAAAAAAAAAATATATATAGTTATATAAAATACTTATATAAAAATTATATATGAAGTATTTTTGTTACAATGACAACTGAAGGTCACCTGGTGATCAATCTGCTCTCTCTCTGAAGTTAATGGAAAGGACTGGCATGTTGCCTGCGCGCTAGAGTGTATGCAGTTATTTATGAATATGTAATGTCGTGTTATCTGAACACGGATTAGTGAGAGTGGGTTGGGAATGTAAAGCCGTGACGCACTACTGTTTTAATATGAGAAGCTTTCTGATAAAATATATCAGAGATTTTCCTGGCACTCCTAGGCACTGATCGTCATTCAAGATTTGCAAGTTATAACCGAGGCCAAAATGAATACTACGCATCATTACAACATGGTGGAAAGTTTTAAACAAATTAAGCCATAAACTCTCATGAAGCAATGAAATCACATCACAGGACCATTCAGTGTTTAAATAAGGCCTTCCGGAGAGCTACATATTCAAATTATGTTTGGAAATCGTGTAGTTATGATTAATGCAACATGTGTGTTTGTTTGTTTCTCTGTCACTCTTTTCTTTTTGCCTGGCTCAACTGCGAAACAGAGCATCCTCCATCAAACGCGCTCCTGCATCCATTCCTCTTTAATTGCCAGAGCACACACACACACCCGCGCACATGCAGGCTTTGGTCTCCTGCGGAGGATTATTTCAATGGAGTGCTGCTAAACAGAATGAAAATAATTGAAATATACTAGTCTAACTAACTGCGAGGCACATTAGAAGGAAGTTTCTCGCATTCCCCTGAAAAACCTAATGCAACTCAGTTAACATCTATGAATCCTGAGGGGGTTTCCTTATTGCTTCAGGGGTTCTGAGCGTGAAAGCCGGTGCACAGCCTTTTCAGTGAAATGTTTATTCCTCTTTTGAGGAGAGTTCGCCACTCCGGTTAAATTCATGGGTTATTTTGCAGTGGGATATTCAGTCATAAATATGGAAATAAAAGAAGTGCGGTGGCACTGCCTTAACCTTTAATGCATTTTATTACTGCAAAACCACCTTTTAGTGGCGCTTTATAGTAAACTCTTTCATTTCTCTCTTTTCATTTTCTGCATTTTGAACACTTAAAAGGAAAGAACAGTTCTCCTTAGCACAAGAGAACTCTCATTCATGCCTAGATATGTCCTGTTGAGGAGGATAAATCAGGGATCTGACCCGCTCACCAGTGCAGTCCATTTCTCAGCATGTTGAACTGTTGTTGTTTTTTTTGGCTGTGTGTGGTTTAATTATTAAGTAAATAGTTGCCATTTTATTTTCTACATTTTGCTTCAGGAAAAAAAGTGTTACTGTGAGACCTGTTACCACTGATTGTTTTCAAGGTTTCAAAGAGGCTTTTACAATCAGTGCTCACTTCTCTAAGATCAAAAATATATATGCAGTTTCTCTTTTCTGGCTGCCGTTGAAAGTTTTTGTCTCTTACTTTGTATCGTACAACTTTATGATGCATGTGTCTCTATGAAATTACGCTTCAGGGATTTGGGGTTTTCAAGATATTAAATGACAGACTTTATACAGCGTAGAGCTGCATGCTGTTTCTTAGGTGTCTGTAAGTTTGGTCCCTCTCTGGCTGTTTAGGTTTTCAGTAAGATCATTTAAAATGTTTAAAGTGTTTGCTTAATTCGTTAGAAAACAGAGTCAATAAGAAGATTCTTCTTTGGGGTACACTGCACAAATCTCTGTGGCCTACATAGACTTGAGTTACATGTATTGTAGAGCAATTATGTATCTTATAACATAAGCACAATCAGAGGACTCAGAGTTACTTACTTGATCTGTAGAAAAATTCCCAAATTGCAGACATATATTCAAATCAAGCATACGTGTTGCACCAAGCCAAATGTTGAGGGCACAGGTTGTGTGAATTATGCTTGAGAGTTGAATTTTTTTCTGTATTGAACTTGCTGTGACCTAAGAACATCTGCACTGAATAAAATGTCCAGAAATATTTTGGTGCATGGACGATGACAGAACTGAATGGTTGTTTAATTTGTTTTTTTCGAATACACATCATGCACATTATTTGTGCATGACACAAAAATGAAAATGGATGGATCAATCAATCAATCCATGTGTTCTGCTGCTATCCCTCCCAACAGCAACAGGAGCAGGATCCCACCAATCTTTACATCTCCAACCTGCCGCTGTCCATGGATGAGCAGGAGCTGGAGAACATGCTGAAGCCCTTCGGTCATGTCATTTCCACACGGATACTGAGGGACGCCAATGGCCTGAGCAGAGGAGTGGGCTTTGCTAGGTATGTCAGTCGCTCCCAACTTTATTTGAATGTATACTTTTGCTTAACAAAATACAATTACTTATCAGACACCAGAGGTGTAATTATCACACGACTGTATGTTACAGATACATTTTTTAAATGCTGGAGGCGACATTAGCCTTAAATGACTCCCTGTATTTACAAGTTACAACCAAAGGACTTCTAGCTCCAGTGGTACTGCTCCATATTCTTTTACCCTTGGCCCCTTAACCCTCCTGTGTGTGTGTGTGTGTGTGTGTGTGTGTGTGTGTGTGGTCTTCTCCGTTACACCGTGGAGTGTGCCAGTGATTAGAATGCAGTCAGAGCTACATTCAGGGTCACTGGCCATGTGAAGAAAACCCAAGACACACAGAGAGACATGCATGTGCTCACATACCACACACACACACACACACACACACACACACACACACACATACACAGTCTCTCTCTCCCATCACCATTTTCCTCTCCCACACACACACTGGCTTTTGCTTGCCAAGCAGGCAATTAGTCATTGAGCTGTGATTGGGTGAGCAGAGCTGAATAGGGGCAGACAAAGAGGACATGACACACAACAGATCAGACTGAATGGAGCTTTTAAACCGGGACAAAGGAGAGGAAACCCCATAGAAAACACACACACACACACACACACACACACACACACACACACACACACAAATACACACATAAGCATGTACACCTACCTTAGGCAATGTGCTCAGGAGAACACAGACAAACAAGCACACATGCGTAAACAGACAGGTGTTTAATGCACTTACTGTATTGTTGCGCACATTTGCATGCACGCAAATCCACATACAGTACATTCACATTAAAAAAGAGCCACGGCACCTTCTGTGCATGTTGAGTGGTAACATAAGGAGCCGATATCAGTATGTCTTTTCTGTCTCTGTCAGGATGGAGTCGACGGAGAAGTGCGACGTGGTGATTCAAAATTTCAACGGGAAGTTCTTGAAAACCCCTCCAGGCATGACAGGTAGGTGTCTGTCACCGAGACAGCTGCTTTACAGCGGCTAAGCTTGTGGTTTCTGTAGCAAGAGCAAGAAGTTCCTCTGTGGGCCGGGGGCTCATATAGATGGATCTTATTCTGTTATTATTCTCTTCCCATACACAGCCATTCTCAGATTATTTTGACTGGAACTCTGTTTGCAGACAACAAGTGCTTCCGAAACATCCAGTGGTTTGTATGTCAGCTTTGTTTGGCTGTTTGGCTGTCCTGGACTAAAGATGACCAATGTGAAAGAAACAGGGCAGTATCTTTGGCCATGGCGTTAAATGATGGTCCCGCATCACAATGTTAGAGAAGTTCAGAGATGGCTGTTGTCATGGTATTGCAACCAAAGGTAGCAACTATAACTACTGCAACAGCTCACTTCCAGCTTCAGTGTTTTGTAGTGTTGTAGTGGCACAGATGAATGACACACACACATGTTCATGATGTTCTGTTACATTATGAACACAGCTGTCTTGTCATGTATTGCTTGTGCATAGTGTGGCGTTGTTATATATACATGTATATATATTATTACTAAGAGGACAGCCTAAATGAGTGGAGCTGGGTATTTGGAGCTTTTTAATTGTGGGGCTAGTGAAGTACCTGGGTTCTGGTACCACAATAATAATAATGTCAGTACCGGGGTCAGATGAGTATGCACACATTTTCTACAGGGGCATCTTGATAACTTTTCAGTTCATCATGCATTTTTCAAGCAGCCATATAAGACCGTTTGCTAAATTAAACAGAGACTAAACCTTACAACGTTTCATGATATAATGATTTAAATCAGAAAATGTTAAATAAGCAAATATTAAATCAGGACATAAAATCTGACCCATAAGCCCATAATGTTGATACTTGACTGTGATTATGGATAATGATTGAGGTTTGATTGAGGTTTTCAACACTAATGCGTATCTTGTTCTTGCCTCAGGAAATCAGGTGATCCTCTGCCTCTAGAGGCATGAACATCAATGTTTCGTCTTTTAGGTTTGTAGAGAAACAAGACAAATGTGTGACATCAAATCAGCACATGTAAGGGTTTTTCATGCAAGAATCTCAAAAGCGCCCTTTATCTGTTATTGTTATTTTATAATGTCCAACTATCAGCTTATTTCCATCACCAGATCACAATTTATCAGCTTCATCAGTTGCAGTCACGCAAAGGACATCTACGCCTTTTGGTGCAACAACATCTGTCTGTGTACGGAGCCATGTCAGTGCAGCTGATAATATATCAGCGTCATCTCCGCTGCTCTCCTCCTCTCTCCTCCTCTCTCCGTCCTGCTCCTTAGACCACCTTGAGCTGATTTAGTAGGAGGATCAGAGTGATTAATTCCTGGACTGTTCGGGACACAAATTGAGACATGCACGATGCACATGTACGTGCACAGACGAACCCCCCCCCCCCCAAGCAAACAATCTGTCTGTGATTGTTCCCCCAAACAAACGGCGAAGATTTGTTGCCTTTTAACACAGAGAGAAAGGGAGGAAGGAGAGAAGGAGGAAATAAAGCACAGACGGGATCATTGTTGGTTTTGATGTAATGACAAGGCGTGTGTGAGCGTGACAGAGAATGATATGTACAGAACGAGGGAGCCAAGTGACCAAACACAAGCGAGATAACAGAGCAGGGACGAGGTTAGGGAGAAGAGGAGGCTGAGGTGGAGGACAACCAAACTGAAAGTGACGCGGAATGAGAGAGAAGAGATGGAGATACTGAATGATCAGATAGAGATAGAGAGAGGGGAGCTGCACCGCGCCGAAGAAAATGGAAATCAAGGACAGACAGAGAGCTGTGCCCTGTGCCCTGGCAGCATGATTGGTGAGGTACAGCGTGGTGGGCGGCTCAGTTTGTCACCTGGAGACACACACACACACACACACACACACACACACACACACACACACACACACACACACACTGTTGTACTTCTAAACCGTGAGGTATATGCATCCATTGCTGCTGCTGCTGCTGTGTGTGTGTGTGTGTGTGTGTGTGTGTGTGTGTGTGTGTGTGTGTGTGTGTGTGTGTGTGTGTGTGTGTGTGTGTATTGGAGAAACACAGAATCTTAACAATTGGCACAGTAGACACTTCCGAGTTTCAAATTTGAACAATGACAGATCTGAGAAGAAAACTTTTGCACTGCACATTGTTTTATTTTACTGAAGAACTCAGTGTCACAGATTATTGTTCAAGTTCATTTGATCAAAATCTATCAAGAGAAATTCAAACCCAACAGGTTATCAGATTAATAACTGAGAAATTAATAAAACATGTTGTGACTGGTGTTCCCTCTCAAGATGTTAAATCATTAACATCATCATCATAAATATTTATGGTGGATGAAATAACTATGTGATGTTGAAGGGCTTGTTATCACTTATAGTGATGAACCCATGGAAAAGTGTCACCCATCTATGGAGATTTTCACCATCATTCAGTTCACTGTTTCAGACTTGGCACCTCTAACTTTGCTGTTTTGATTCCGCCCCAAGGTTCTTGTTTCCAGCTGCAGCAGGCAGCTATAAAAAGCAACTGTATGCTTCTTTCCCAGCACCAAACAGCAAATCCACAATGTTAGCAACTAGCTAGCAAATTGAAGCATTTCGAAGGTAAAGATATTGTCCTCTGTAGAGACCAAAATACAGCTGAAAGAAGACTGGATATTGGACTTATTTTAAAGGCACAACAAGCATTTCTGTGGGAAAATATTGGACTGTTGAGTCTCATTACCAGGTCATTAAACACAGAAGCTCTGGACTGATGGCTTATTGCACCTTTAATCGAGAGGACAGAAGCCAGATCCAGATGAAAGTCTTTCATGGACATTTGAATAAGTAAATGTTTCCTCTCGAGTTCAACACAACTTCTATAAGGTGAAAACATATTGTCTTTACATCTTGTGCTACCCCAAGTGCCCACAAAAAAAAAAAAAAAATCAATGCAGGTTTGAACTTAAAGTTACACACACACACAAACACAAACATAGACACAATGATACTTTCTATACTTGCCAAGGCGCTGACCTCTATATTGAAAGAGATGCCTTGCTCATCTTTGCCAGGAGTGCTCATTATCTCCTCGGTAGGCTCCGTGTGTGTGGGAGTGAACGTCTTTGCATATGTTGACCGGTTCAATCGCTCTGAACTCACAAACTGGTGAAGCTGGTTGAATCTGGCTGGGCAGACCCTCTGTTTGCTGATCGGAGAGAGTATCCGTGTGTCTCACGCAGCGGGCTCTGTGGATCTATGTCGCTGGTTTTCTGTGTCAGTGAAACTTGCGAGGCTGTTGCAGCTACATTATGACAGGCCTTCGTGCTCTGGATGGCTCTTGTAGTCGACCACCTTACTTACATTTCTTCACTGCTATTGGAGGTTCAATCTGCGCACATCATGGAGTGATGTGTGTGTGTGTGTGTGTGTGTGTGTGTGTGTGTGTGTGTGTGTGTGTGTGTGTGTGTGTGTGTGTGTGTGCGCGTGCGTGCCTTTTCCTGTGTTCCTCTGAGGCCACAGTCTGCCCATCCAGGCTGATGTATTGACAGGCATCAGCAATATTTTACTCTCAAGCTCGACAGTAATGCCGACATCGATCACATGACCCAAGCTTCCATCAGCCCTCGTTAACAGGAAGTCCATTGATCCAGAGCTTTCTGACTTCCACTGGGGGGTTCCTGTCATAGAGATAGAGTATCCAGATTGGACATAGACTGGAATTTCTTTGCTTTTTACCTTTAATCTGTGCTGGATTTTAGTCAGACGTCACACAGATCTATATCACTTTCACAGTGAGGTTACTTTGTGTGAATACAGGATGTCTAGAATAGGTTTGTATTGTTTCTCTGGCTTTTAGAATGGCTCCACAGCTTTTCGTCTCCATAAATTTTAATGTGTTGGAAACATTTTTGCTGCTCCTAATGTCTCGTCACGTTAAGTGAGTGGCGCTGTCCCACAAATTCGACATTACCGTCTGAGTTGTAAATCAAGTATTCACGGCCTTCGTATTTATACTATCTGGCGTAATTCTGTCTTGTCTGTGCTCCACGCTCGATAATGTCCTGTCTCTGTACTGTGAAGGAGAAAGTCAGCACCGGTGGGAAGCTTTCCCCATCCAGCCTTGAAGAGCACATATCTTCTACACCTTCATCGTTACTATGTTGCCTTCTGTCAGAGGTGAATGTGAAGGTGTGCACAAAAGAGAAAAAGGAAACACAAGTGATGAGTCTGCATTTTCCTTTGATTTCATGGACCGTTGTGGGATAAAGCTATCACTGGACTTGAAAATCTCCTCTAAGGCAGGATTAATATCTTACATCTCTGGTCGAGAGTTGTTGAATTTGTCGTGATTATTATCCAGATCTTTCTCAAAACCACATCTGGGAGTTAAATCAGTGTAAGATTACCGGAATAATACATGCAGATTCCATTTTAAGGACTAATCTTCCCTTGCATTAGTTTTTTGTTTCCTTTCCCTTTTTTTTCTTTTTTCCATGTAAAAATAAACCCAGAAAAAAAAAAAGATAAATAAGTTGCTACTTAAATTAATTTTAGCTTACTGCCCAGCTGCCAGCACACAGACACAAACTAGACCTCTGTGTAAAGGTTGCGAGTTTCTCAAGAGATCTTGTTGATTCATGCTTATTTGAGATTTGGTTATAATAAGGCTCGATTTCATACTCAGGCAGCCCAACAACAAAATATACTGCTTAACCTTCAAGCACAGGATCTGCATTCAGTCTTTTTATTATTATTATTATTATTATTATTATTATTATTATTATTATTATTATTATTATTATTATTATTATTATTTACAATAACTACTGTGTCACAGAAACTGTCTCAGGGCTTCCGTGGCATGAGGATCCCAAGTTCCCTTTATTGGCTGTCTTTCTGCACAAATTGTCGTACTGCCCTCTGTGCTTAGATTGTGAGAAATATCTGACGGAGTCAAATAAAACCCTATGGTGAACCAACTTTGGCCCATGCGTCTCACTTTTGGCAGCCCATAGTATAGTTTAACTACACAGTATTCGCAAGTATTTATCTATAGTTTTATTAACTATAAACTCACCATTTTTAGTGATGGTTATTATGAAGTGTTACCAGAATAGCAGCAGTGGTGTTATGTGTAAGGTTACACAAGGCTGTGCTTCTTTTCAAAAGAGCAACACTGACACAGCAGACATATTGAATTTAAATGTATTCTAAATCAAGTTGTTTGAACTGTAGGTTAAATAGGCGTGGAGGGAAGCAAATTGCTATGGCAACTCCCTTAATGTTGCAAACCCTGAGCAAATAAAGTGCACAGTAACGTATTATCAACTACTGTGCAGAGAGTGAGTAGATTTCTATATTTGAGTCCGAAAGTAGAAAGAAGCATCTCCTATTACACTCTCAAAGAATTTTGGAGAGTGTAATGGGAGATTTACAATCAATCAATCAGACTATGGAATCTGGATTGGTTTGTAGATTTCATTCTGATGTCCTATACTCTAAGTGAATTATGTCACGCTTGATCAGATTGATCCCGACTCTAGAACTGATTGATAATTAGATGCAGACTTTGGGAAACGACTAAATGTCTCATTCTCACCCTTTTCATTTCTGCCTTTTTTTCTCTTTTTATGTTATTTATTACATCTCCTCCTCTCCCTACATTTATCCTCTCTCACTCCAACTTTTTTTTTTCCAATAACTCTCTGTCTCTTTCTCTGGCGCTATCTGATGTAGTGCTGATGTAGTGGTATTACAAACAGAGGACGGGAATAAAGGGATCCAGACCTCGGAGAAGACCCATTATCAGTCGTGGTTTCAACGATAATCAGGAGGCTTTTAAATGTGCGTACAGCCTTTAAAAGTCTGCCATGATCACGAGGCATTGAGTCCCCATTCACTGCGGTATGAGGTTCAATACTTTCATAAATGGGAAATTAATTTTATTTGATGTTGCTGATAATGGGGGGAAAAAAAACTGAACGAGGCGCTTCTGAGAAAAATATTGTGTAATTATGTGGCAGCACTGCACCGTCAGACTCGGTGTCAGCCTGCGCGTGATATTTGGAGCCACTTACTCAGCACTCAGACGTCGCTATTGGTGTTTAAATGTGTTGCTTTCCGAGGCCTAACCAAATCAGATCAAAGATGTCTCTGTATCGTTTTGGGCGTTTTTTAAACGAATATGTCAGTGCATCGTTACATTTTATACCCACTTGTCTCACAGTCAGTTCCTTTTGTGTTGCTTTATGATGAGAAAATGTAGTGGTCTCTCTCCCACGGGTGCTGTTGGGGAGGGATTTGGTGAGTGGCTGTCCTCGTTGGTCTGTCTCAATTGGACAGTCAAATGATCTTACAGCCCTCACTGTTTTGTTTATTGCAGGAGCATATCTAATACATTTTGATGATATTAAAGCGCTAATAGCAATATGAATAAACACGCTCTGACATATATTTTTTGATTTTGGAGGCAAATAGTTGGCTTCCGCTCATGTGTGCTGCCTGAACAAGGAACCCCTCGAGAGTGCATATGGTTCCATCCCCGGGCTTTGAGCTCTTTGATGCCGACTGTCTTAAAGAAAAAAAAAAACAAAAAAAACAAAAAAAGGATGTCATCCCATTCAGCCCAGCTGAGGGAGTCCTCATTTTGTCACAATTGGGGATTGGATCCCATTTTCCAACTGACTGATTTCCCATGTTGCTTGCTAATGGATTGGATTTTATTTTAAATGAGAATTTTCCCCATTTGAGGGATTGGATCCCACTCATATGATATTCCTCCTCTTCCCACAGTGAAAATTGAAACCATTTTGCTGTTTATAAGATAAAGGCTTTTACCTAGCCACGCACGGATGCCTTGCTTAGACGCACCAAAGCTGAGATCATTAATATCCACTGTTAAAAAATGAAAACTGTTAAAAAGGGGTCACATTCATGCAGAAGGGGGTGCAAAGATTCTGTAATATAACCGACATAGAGAGAAAAATCTACTAAAAATATGATCATTTTCTGTAATTATACAAAGCTTTTAGCTTTAATAATGAGATGAGATGAGATCTGTACGCATGAAAACAATAAGATCACCTTTAACTATGGTCAGATACTCATATAATGCACATAGGCAGCAGTTTGCATTTTTGAAGGAGCAAACCTAATGAATTGCTTAGTACAATACATGATGGGAAGAGTCAGTCACAGACAAGTGGTGTCTTCACAGTAGAAAAACAACATTTATTCTAAGTTCAGTTGTGAAAACTTTCATAATTTTACAATATATCTGTCAGTTAACAAACAGATTTTTTTTCCACAGTGTTAATGGTATCCTCTGCATTTCACCAGGTGCATCTTTAGTTACCTGTTCCCTGCATGTGTCCTCCCCTCCAGAACAGACATGGAGTTTTTATGTTGCCCTCCATTGGTTCGTAACATCCCCCCAGCTCCAATGATAGGTAACGGTACATGATCCACTCTTCACAGTACAAGACATCCGCCTGTGTCTGCTCCTATGTAAACCTGCTGTCAGTCAAACACAAATGCCCAAAATGCAGCACAAAAAAGCACTCACGTCTGTTAACCAGTACTTCTTTTTCTTTTTTTTTTACCCTATAGTGTTGACAAACATTCAGAATGAATGAACAACCAATCTCTCTGCCATTTTATCGATGTTTTTCGCAGCCTTCGTGTCTTTTGTTTTCTCCTGCTGGCATTGCCTGTCTCTGCAGCGGCAGGATGTCACAGTGTTTTTTCCCCCAGATGAAGCCAAGAAAACACATTAACAGAATTGAAGCCATTCACCATGTGATCCACAAAGCAGTGACACTTTGATAGATTAATTAAACGGGTAAATCAACTACTGTGAGCCTTGGCTAATGAATATAAATAAATCTGTTCCAAATTTGCGGGTGAGCGCAGGTGTAGCCTTTGTCTAGTGAAATATTTTGTCTGTTCACTTCAGCGAGTTGCCCTTGTCAAGTTTTGCAGCTCTTGGCAAACGATTGATGTTGTTCAATACCATTGACTGCAGGGAGGTACACGTGTTTCTGCACACACGACAACACACACCAGATAGTCACTTGATGTGTGTGTGTTTGGGTGGGTGTTTTTACCACTTGGAGTAGATTGTATTTATTCGTTTTAACATAAATACATGAAACAATAAACGGCATTTTTGTACGTGAGTCGTTAGGTCACCACTTGCTCTGTGCGACACAAATCTGTTGCTCACCACGTCAGTAAAGATTTCTTTATTTCTGCCCGACTGTGTGATGAAAAGATTAGTATAACACCTGTCATCGAGTGTGCCTTCATGTCTCTGGTTGGCAGCTCTTCTCTCCCCCCGCGGTTTGCCTGCTTGCTGTGTGTTTCCACACCGACACCGACTGTTCTGTTACGGCGAAGCTCCACCAAATGTGAACCTCTTAGCAGCCAATACCGCCTCCATTAATTTTCTATGAGATCTGAGCAGATGTCTGCACAGTGCAGCAGTTTGTTCGGCAAACTTAAGCGATGATTGTTTGGATTCTCCACAGAGGATGAGCCCCCTCCCTCTACCTGTCGGGACGCCGGTGACGTAAAAATCATTCACGGGTAACGTTGTGCTCCAGGCCACAAAGATCGATTTACATGTGATGATCGTTTTTTTGCTCGTTCGATTATGATTAAATTTCAATCCCTCAACTCCATGTCCTGTTTACTAAAAACACATTTGCATATATGAACTCTAGACTATGGTCTAGGTTCAGACTATGTTAATTAACTTGACATGCCCGAAAAATGACCCATTTTAGGGGGCAGGCACAGCTGTGCCCAAATTCATCAGGAATTCATCATTTTGTGTTACTGAGCCGCAAGAGTGAGAGCGGCAGGGGTCAAACCGACAATTAAAAATGTCCTTCTTCCTTTGAAAGCCCTCTTGTGAAATGCAACAGATTGTAGTAATGTAATGGTGAAAGCAGGATGAATAATTAATTTGATGCAGCAGTTCGAGCGGCTCTTTCCACAGGTTATTTTGTCTCTGGGTGCTTTGCGGTTGTTGTTGTTGTTGTTGTTGTTGTCTCTGCCTCGTGATTGTGTGGTGACTGAATTCCCCTCCTAGGAATAAATAACATTTATTATTGCCATTATGATCATCAGTATTTATGACTTGTCACTGTGCTTGTTAATGAGTATGAAGTGAAATGCGTTTCATTTCTCCCTCAGAGAAATGCAACCACAGGCATCACCTGAGGCCAACACAATAGTGACATTGTACCCGTTTTCAGGTTATGGCTGGAATATGATGTGAATTAAAGGAGCGTAGATGTGCCTTTGGTTGTGTGACTCACCCTACATTAAAATACAGACGAGCTTTGAGTCCACAGATCCTGGCTCTGTTGAAAAGACTAATTGTTTTAATGGAATCACTCAATGGACAAAATGCCTCTATAGGTTGGCTGATTTTTTTTTTTTTTGCGGTGTATCCTTTTAATGTGGCCAGTACTAATTAATGAGTGGCCCTTGGCTATCCTTTGTTACCATTTGTGCCCCACTGAAATTCTGGTGTGTGGGACTAATTTCACAATATTGACTTATTATGCCAGGAATGAAATATATCTCCCTTCCTCTGAAGGTGAAAATTAACAAAAGCCACACCAAAAAGGTGTTTTTTCCAACAAAACTAATAGTCGACTCTGTTCTCCCTCACTCAGACAGGAACACATATTCACATTACAACACTAACGTCGGTGTTATGTTTTTTTCTTTCATTTCAATTAGTTTTCTGTCTTAAGCTACAGCTCATAGGCTTAATCTTCTCCGTATTTCATGTCTTATTTTGGCGGTGTTCTGAAATGCCATGACAGCGTAATCTGACATATCAGATTTAAATAATAATAACAGGAATAAACTCAAGGTATCCAAGGTTGTGTTATGTGTTCAGAAATGTGTAAAACACAACTGTCTCCATGTTTGAGCCTGTCTGTACTCCCAGACATTGGCCTCCTGCAGCAACCAAATGCAATAGGGACACCAAAATATTCTAACAATATTGATGTACTGTATGTTTGTGTGTGTGGGTGTGTTTGTGCATCTAAACACTGGCCCATAGCGCTGGGCTGGTGTTTAATGTGTTGAGCCATTTCACCAGCTCTATTATAAAAACAGCTTACAGCAACAGTGTTGTTTGTGTGTGTGGATTTTTATGCCTGCGTGTGTTATGTGGATGCATTCTACTACAGGGGATTATGCAAAATGGAACGAGGCCAGTGTCCCTCCCTGTTGCTGTTGTATGTCACTTTTAACAAGCACAAACATTTTCCCTCTGTTATCGTGCTGCATGCTTTACATACGCTTTGCAGTGAAAGAAAACTACACTTAGACTAGATTTGGCCCGCAGTTCCTGTGTCACATGCTTTTATTTTCTGCTCTCTTAGGATCAGCTTCTTTGCATTTTTGCTTCACTAATTCTAACAATAAATAGTCCCATTTTTTTTGTGTTTGTTTGTTTTGTTTTTTTTGTCATCTCAAACCTTTTGCTGTCCATGTGATAAGCCCGGAGAATAAAAAATACCAGATTCAATCCAAAACACAGAGGTATCCTTTTCATGCACATGCTGAGGACAAAACAATTGTTTCAGATCAGCATGGGTTTCTTCCCTCTTTGTCTGGTACTTTAGAGAAGACATAGAAGAAAAGTGTCCTGACTATAAACTTGACAAGTTGTCAGCCGTCGACGATGTGTCTTTCTCTGTCTGTCACAGCAATAAAACGAGACAGCAGTGGAACACAGATGCTGCCTTTAAGTCTCCAGCATGCGTGTGTGTGTGTGTGTTTGTGTGTGTCTTCACATCACACATGCTCTCATACTTATGAAGTAGCAATCATTTAACATGTAAAGATACACATCAATGAACTTCTGACTTGTGAGGGCATAAATATTTTTTTTCTGTAGCTATAAACTTGACAGTTAAATCCTGCCCATGTCATTCTCAAATGTTTCTTTTAGCATATCCTTGAATCTATTCCTGTTTTAAATGAAAAAAAAAATTCAAAGGGCTTATATGAATAATCTTTCATCTCTCTACTGTCCATTGTTACCACATATTGATTGAGCCTAAACCCCGTACATGAAAGCTTTTTGACATTTGCATCTCATAGAGGCTGTTCACATTTGGTATCAACATGCGTTCCGAGTGATTCGATCGCAAGTCGACAACTTCAGTCCACGCCTGGCATTAACATGCATCTTGGCATGCGTGACCTCTCGTGGGATCGGAACTCACTTCCCTGCTCTACAGTATATGCAAATATACTGCATCACTGGAGCAAGCCGATACAATGTTTTTACACAAAGAAAGAAACGTCTTTATGTATGATGTTTGTTGAAACAAGGGCACAAATAGTTTCACAAAGTTTATAAAGTTTCAAGTCGCACCATTTGGTGGTTTTTTAAGGGGGTCTGGGGACTCAGGTTGCTAAGAAGTGGCCTTTATTAGCCACTGTTTACTGTGGCAGTAAAATCTAATGTGATATGTTATATTATTCAATACATTTAGTGAAATCAGTTGAAACAGTGTGTTCGAACAGCTGTTGCAAGGTATGATGCACATTTGACGTGGAAGCAGACAGGACCCAACAAACCGTTACCGCAACAAACTGACTTTTTACAGGAAAAGAAACATCTTAATGAATTGCATTAAATGCCCAACGTAAACAAAGGCACCAGTGATTTAGAATTTACCATAGCTGCTTCACAAGGTCTGTTAAGTTTCTCCTTGCTGATCAACTCTTGAAATCACTCAAGTTTGGGTATATCGCTAGTTCAGCGTTGCAACACGCTGCTTTCATAAACGTCTGCTGTAAACATTGGCAGGACAAGATGGCGTCAGCTGAGCTGGCGATCCTCCGGTGTGGCCCAGGCCACATGTCCGAACTCACCCTAGCCACCTCTCGAGCTGTTGCTGTATTCCCAGAACCATTTCAGAAACTCAGACACCTCGTCTGAGTTTCAACCACAGGAACAGGGTCCTAAATTTAGCTCTTCTGGCCTCACTTCCTGGTGCCAAACATCCCTGATTCAGCGATTATACTATCAGGTACCTCGAGGATAAAAAACCGAACGAAAACAAGTTTCAGTGCAGTCCTGGCAGGCAGACTTTTACCACTCTGGGAACACGTGTTCTGGAGGTTTTCAGTCTCCTCTCCCAGCTCTGCATGTCTCTTGTGCATCTCTTGTCCATTCATTTCATCCACCCAAACATTGTGTTGTTTTTTCCTGATACGTGAAAAATTGTGTCTCAAACACTGTCATGGTTTTGAGTAAGAATGTCACTTTGTCTAGCAATAATTACTAAAAGTAATTAGCAACAGTAATTATTTATTGGTATTAGTGATTTGAAGAAAAACTGGAGCCTTCTTCAGTAATGTGTTACGGTGGGAAAAGTGGTGAGGAGTGGTGTGTAGCAGCACTTAAAGTCTTGTGACGTTGTTGTTTTGCCAGAACTGAGGTGCATTCAGGTGTGACTTTGTATATACTACAAACAGCCAGGTAAGATTTCCTGGACCGGCCGCTGGAGTGTTGGGCACACTTTTCTCTGTTTGCAGACTTTGTTGGCATACGCAGGGGCCAGATGTTTGGCTTTTGGTTTTACATGCAGGCTCCTCTATAATCAGAAACGTGTGCTGAGGTCCCAAAACAATGTAACGAGGGGATTGTGTGAGGTCAGAGAAGGGTATCACTGTGGGGGAAACTTGCATAGTCGTGCATTAAAAGGCCTTTAATCTCATTGGTTAGTAAACATTTCTTGGTACAAGCTACTTTTTAAATTTTTTTAAGTAATATTGCTTTTTAAGTATAAATGATTTCATTGACTGCCATTTCAAGAAGTGGCATGGACATGTCCCCAACATCCCCAGTGTGAATCACACCGATGACTTTTTATGCATTATTGGACTAATCTGGCATCTCCACAGTTCCTATGATGCAGTGAAAACACAAGCATATATTTATACATGGTGGCTCCACAGTTTCTGAAACTGTAAAAGGCCCTAATTTTCAAAGCGCAGTTTTTCAGCTCAGACAGGATGAATGAGGGGAGGTTGATAACGCGAACAAACAGACAATATCATCGTGTTTTATTTAATGGCTTTCCTGCCACCCTATTCAATAAGCACCCTCGGCTAAAGTGATCCATGATTCTTTTACCACACTGCACCGTCTCCTGCTTTGTTGTCTTCACTGAAAAACATTCGTCACCTTTCATGTAAATCTCTCCAATTTTATTTATTTTTTTTTGTGTGTATGTGTGTCTCTCCGAGCTAAGCTCTTATTTGTCATGAGGAAGCTACACTGAGTTTTGCGGTGAGACATCGTGATGCAGACTCACATCACACGCTCACACACCTACACACCGGGGCTGTTTACCGAATGTATATGAATGCATGGAGCAGAGTGGGCAGAAGAGAGAGAGAGAGAAGGGGAGTGATTGAGAAAGATGAATAGCAAAGGCGATGATGATAACAGAGGCCCAGCTGTGTGGCCTGTTATTCAGATAGAAATCAAGTTAAAACATTATAATGACAAAGTGCTTCTAAACGCCGTATAATCACAAGGCTCTGCGTTTCCTCGTCTACTTACCTTTTTTTTTTTTTTTTTTTGGGAGTACCCATCCAGGCCCCAGGCGTTCCAAATAACTCGTCTCAACCTTGGGCTCTGAACACTTTCCTCCGCAGAGAACACCTCTTCTCATTTTTTCAGTTTACTGAAATGAAGAAACATTTTTCTTGAAGGAGGCGAGGTAATTGTGTAGTTTATTTTGGCGCTCATAATGTGTGAATCAGTACGGGCATGATTACAGTGCCTTTGTTAGTTCGTAGCATTTTCCACATCTTCCAAGAACTTCTTTATTCCGAAGCAGCACACAGTAATGAGGATTTGACTTTCACTGCAGTTTGAAATCATTGCCAGCGAAGGAAGACAAGAGTGCCAGCTAAAAGCCTCTCTTTAAGATGCAGTCAATGACTCAAATTTGCCTTGGTGGACATATTAAAGTTGCAAGTGAGAGGCAATGCATAAAAGTAGGCGGCTTATTCAATTGCAGGGTTAAGAGGTGTCTTTATAAAACTGAATCAGGACACGAGCAGAACACTTTTTGGTGTGCTGCAGTGCTGCAATTACTGCTCAGTGCTTCGGGAGTCTTAATGACATTTAAATGCCTTTTCGATTTTAACATACTGTTATGATAATTTGCTGAGCTTCATTTGTTGCTGTACCTCTTCTTTGTGAATATTAGCTAATTCATTTGTAGTTCTTTACTGGGGGGGGACACTGAATTTAATGTAAGACTGAAGATATGTGATGGATTTTTCTATATAGATTGTGATGTTTTAGGTCCAGGATACATTTCAACGAAGTGGAAGTTTTCATGTCATTTTCTAATTAAAAGCATGTATTACAAATGTAAACTATTATATACATTTTTAAACAGTATATAAGCGTTTTCGTAACTAAATTGTGCTTGTTGGTAAGACAATATAAAGCATTTATAAGGCTTTATAAAACTCACCTTATAACCAGCTTTATGAAGTATTGTGAGTGGTGGACATATCACAGTATAAGATGAGCATTCATAATGCTCTCTACCCCCCTGCTGAAGTGAAAACTGTACTTTATAACTACCATTACTTAAGACATTTATAAAGATGCCTAAAGAACTCCTTAAATCTGCCATAACAGATTATAAATTATGAGGTTCTGAAATGTGATAACGCCTAATAAACATCAGTATTATGCTATAGCATACTTTACTAGCCTTTAGTAAACCAAAGCACTCTGTATGGTTATGAGCAAATGTGTGATAATAAAAGACAATCATGAGGACTTGGTGACCACAAGAAAAGTGTAAGAAGACATGGTAAGCCTCTATAATGTAACTTTGGAAATGTCACAGTATGTAGGTTGGGATAACCAATCAACATATTGTAAGTTTCTTTCCCAAATTATTTATTTATTGAAAATTACCCCTACATTGTTTAATAATGATATTCTGCTGTTAATCTACAAGCAGTGAAGTAAAAGCTAGTCATTTCTTAAATACATCTCCAGGAAACATCCAACCAGTTTCTATCTAACTTCCTATGACAGTCCATCATTTCACAGAGCGCAGAGCAGAGTTTCCTTAAATGTACTGAATAAATTATTAACTGTTTATTTGAAAAAAGCAGAATATTATTATTAAATCATGTCGTAGGATTTTTCCAACATTTTCAAGTTATTAGCATAGTAATTTGTGGGTAACTTCGAAGATATTATTGACTATTATTATTATTAAAACTGCTGATACTTTGGAAATCATTTACATGTTCTATAAAGTCTTATAAATGCCTTGTAATATGCTATGAATGTGCTTGTAATGCAATATCCTCAATAAAAAATGCTCTTCGTCAGACTATATTATTTTCATTGTGCGTGAGTGTGTGGAATAAAAGTCTGGGTGTGACTTAACGTGTTTACAAATCCATGTGTGTCATTGAACAGCCACTGGAAATCCAGGAAATGCACCATAACATCAGAGATTACACGAAGCAGAAGACTATCTGTCGATTGTCTGACTAAATAAACCAACAAATATCATAGCTGCGTGTGCTTGTTCATGTTAGGGTGATACTTGTATTAGTGTGTTTGGTTAGTCATGCTGTTGCTGAAGCATTTCCCAGAAATAGACGCCATTAGTCACGCTCTCTCGCTTTCTTAACAAATTCTGAAGATGTGCTTTTACAAAGAAATAAATTGATATGTACCAAACCTTTTTCTCTGGGATAATCCCGCTCAAAGCCACTTCCTGCCAGTTCAGAAGACTGCAGGCTGTTTGAATCTGCGGCCTCTCAGGCTGAAGTTAGTTTGGTGAACTTTTGTATGGCAGGTCACACTAAGCTAATCCTATTTGTAATCAAGACTTTCTTCTTTCTCTGGTCCAGAAAAGGACCATGTTGTCTTTGGAGCAATCACAATCGCAGTCTATTGCCCGGGGTCAGGCTGTGTGTAGTTATTTAGCATATTAAGTACGCCTTTTTGGTTTGCCGTTTGAACCACGCTCACCGTGCTTTGATGATTAGCCCGTGGCTTTGTTTCCACGTCAGGGCTGCTTTTGTTGAAGTATGGTTTTGGGGGGTTGCAGAGATTGTGCGATATCTGCTGTTGTTTAGATGTTTGGATTAGGGGTTGGAAGAGATAAATGTAACAGCAAAGTGCTGTTTTCAGGTCCAGTTGATTTATGTTATGTTTTTGTTTAAGCCACAGCTTTTAAATCTTATCTTTGAAATGTAACTCTTAACCTAATGCATGAAATTTGACTTTTCCCCGCTATTTAGATGATTAATCCATCTCTGTGTTTGTCCTTGCCTCCCTCCCTCTCTCTCTCTCTCTGCCTGACTCACTCTGTAGCCCCTGCAGAGCCGTTGCTGTGCAAGTTTGCTGACGGAGGCCAGAAGAAGAGGCAGACCCAGGTCAAGTATCCCCAGAATGGCCGACCGTGGACGCGGGAAGGAGAGGTGAGGCTTAAAAGTGTAATTAATCATCAAAAAGAGCTCACCAATACCCAGTCGTAAAAGATCCCCTTCAGGAGCCACTGCAGCTTTTTCATGAAAGTAATTTGTAACACAAGAACCATGTCTTTCAATCGGTTTATTACAACATAATCCTCCTCACCCTCTGCTGCTATTCAAGTCAGAAACAGAATTGTTACTCGGTCAGAAATATACCGCAGCTGACAGTTTCTAAATCTACAGTCCTTTTCCGACAGTCAGAATGAGTCGATCGTGTCTGCTCGGAGGCTTTTTTAAAAAAGTCAAAGTTAAAAAAAACGAAAGCGGTGGTACTCTAACCACAAGCCTCTTCTAAACCTTTCCCAACTCCGCTTTCTAGCAAAAGCACACCAGTAATCCTGGTATGCGAGTGAGTGAAATGCTGTTGCATACAGTACAACAGATTGCACTGAAGCACATCCCAGCTGCCTCACAGAAAAAAACATCACAGTGGGTCTAGAAAGTCATCGTTTTCATGAACTATAAATAAAATCTGGCGGCTGTTTCCTTTAACACTAGCTTCTTTTTCACAATTTCTCAACAAGATTCAATGGCTTGACAGGCTCCCCTACCGGGTCATTATCAGCTTTCATTTCCACTGACATCCTGTAGGCTGAATTAGAGATGCTGCTGAAAGTGAAGTCTGGCATATGTAAAGGGTGTCGAATTTAAAGTACCATGTCTCCAAGACCCCAATGCCAAGTTGTTTTTTTGTTCCCTTTTGTTGAAACTCCCACCTCCAGTCTGTCATCTTCAGAAGAATGAGACCTTGTGCAGAGGCCCGAAAGCAGATTGACTGTTGCACAATGCGGAGGGTTCAGAAGTTGTTAGTGTCGATACCAAAGCTTTAATTTACAGAACAAGGGAAAGTGAATAATAAAGTTCCCACCCACGCACCAAGTGCAGTTCTTAACAGTTTCCCAACATTTGCATTGCGTGGAGGTTGGGAAAGAGCAGGGCGGCGAAGTGAAATGAAATGGATCCGGGCTGAAACAACTATGCGATGAAATGAGAGCCGCCACAACAAAAACCGGAGGCCACAGGCTGTGCACGGCATTCATGTGTGTTTGTGTGTAGCGGGCGCAGATTGCTTTTTTAGATTAGAGGCCCCAGTGTTGGTGATTCTTTCTCTGTGTCCTGTTGTCAGCTGGACTCAAAATAAATGATCACTGTTTTCTGTGGGATTCCTCGCACATTTTGTCCCGACAAGCCCCGCTCGGCCTTGCTGAGGAAGAAAAAAACGCGTCTCTACAGAGGTTTATGCGTTTGCCGGAGCCAGGTCTCTGAGTCCAAACAGACTAATAGAGACATCTGGCCGTGGAAGCGATCGGAGGGGCCTCGCTGCGTCCTCACACTCAGTCATCCGGCCCTAATCTCCCAGAACCCCTCACACCTAAATGAGTTTGGCCTTGGGACTGTGGCATGAGCACATATTACACACGTGATCACTCACAGATACAACATTTTTACAATGGAACACACGAAGGACACAAGTGGGCAGAGACACAACTACAAATGACACTTGTGATCAGTTTGTGTCTCTTTGCAGTTGTGTTTGTGGTAATTTAATGTCTCCTCATGGTCATTGTATATCTCATTTTGCGTGTCTTTGTAGTCATGGTCATTTTGTGGTGCTCTGTGGACATTTTGCTTCTATTTTTGTAACATCCTTTTGTGTCTCTGGTGGTTTTATGCCTCTCTGTAATCATTTTATGTGTCCTTGTGTTTTATTTGTGTCCCTTTTGTCATTTTCTGTCTCTCTGTAGTTGTTTTATTACTTTGTGTTAGTTTGATGTCTCTTGGTAGTCGTTTTATGTTTCTTTGAAGTCATTTTATGTCTCTGTAGTCGTCCTATGTCTCTTTGTAGTTGTTGTATTTCCTTTTGTAGTCATTTCATTTGATGTATCTCTGTAGTCGTCCTATGTCTCTTTGTAGTTGTTTTATTTGTCTCTAGTCATTTTCTTTTTTAGTCTTTCTGTTTCTCTGCAGTTATTTTGTCTCAGTAGTTGTTTTCTTTTATGTCTCTCTGAAGTGGTTTTTGTTTTGTTTTTTATTCCTCTCTGTAGTCAGTTTATGTCCCTTTGTAGTCCTTTTTTGCATCTCTAGTCATTTTATGTTTCCATGTAGACATTTTATGTCTGAGACAGAACATATCAACAAAGAGACGTTAAACAACTGCAAAGAGACATTAAATAAGGCGTTATAGGTCTCTCTATAGTCGTTTTATATCTCTTTGTAGTAATTTTATTTTATATCTGTCAGAAATATTTTAGAGATAGATTAGTGGCAACACATGTGACACATATCCAGACATGCACTTTGGCGGACAGTGCTGGCATTATGCAGCAGTGAGGATTGTTGTCCATTCTTTGCCGGTAGATGAAGGAAACTTAGAGGACAAGATGCAGGCACCAGGATGCCTCACAGAGTGGATCTCCTCTAGCTCTGTCTCAGAAATGGTCCGTTCAAAAAGACAATTCAGTAGATTGACAGGGAACTAGAAGTGAATACAGATTTTGCTCAAGGTGAAAACTAGGATTCTGGTAGCCTTCACCTGCTTTAAATCAGATGTTTGTTGCAGAGCTGGTAGGAAAATGATCCTGGGCTTTGGAATGATTAAGTTTTTCTATTTGATGTAATCAATGTCTGGCACTCCTCGTTATGGCTTCTGCAGTCTATATTCCCCTAGTCCTGGCTAGAGACAGTGTTTGGGGAAAAACCAAACATTGCAGCAGAGTTCATAATCAGGGCACACTTTCAACTCATGTGCCAATTTGGAAAGGCGAGACTTGTGTGGAATAAAGACCGAGTAGAAAAAGACTTTAGTATGGCTGCAGACAGAAGAGAAGGGGGACCAGTGACAGAGCGAAAGATAGAGAGGGAGAAAAATAAAGAGTAGAAGACTATAAAAACTGCTGTTGCTTTTAGTTTGTTCTAATATTGTCAAGAGGCAGTCGGGTGGATGAAGATCTTTTTCAAAGCTCGAGCTGTGAAGAAGACTGCCTCATTCATTTGAACGCGATAGAGAAAGTGAGGCACAAAGAGAAAACATTCAGAGAGAAGAGTGTCACTTTATAATACACACTTGACTTAATAGGGACAACATCTAATGGAGAGGAGGAGGGACAGAGAACACTTAGCAACTCAAATATGCTTTTGCAGCATTGCTTAAATGCTGATATAATGCAGCTGGAATGTAAGACCTTATCCTATTCATGTATACAGAGTACTGTAGCCTGTAACTGCCTGTGACAGTGTGCATGATCGAGCTGAGAACGTTATATTACATAAATCTTTGCAATAGTGTGTTAAACTGTGAGAGGTCTCTTCGAGCAAGTAACGTCAAGTGAAGTAAAGTTTGGGCTCATTTCAACCGATGAAGGAGCTTTCTGATGCGTTTTGGCCGCCGTCGGTTTCCTGACTGACGGTACAGATGTCTGCTGTGACAACAAGCGCAGACTGTGTGTGTGACAGCTCCGACAGGCTGATTTCAAAACTCACCGAGAATTTCCATTTCTCCCCCCGATTGTCTTCTTTCGGCTCCTTTGTGCATTCTCCAGTCCATATTGGAAATAACTGCTAATTACCTACGCCGAAGAGGTTATGTTTTCCCCCTTGTTGGTCGGAAGGTTGGATTAAACACAAACTATCGAACGGCTCTCCACACAACTTAGAAGGAGAATGCGTCTGCGCTCAGAATGGACCCCACTGACTTTTGATGTGGATCTGGATAAAGGGGTGGATCCACAAATTATGTTCTCTGTTTCTTTAACATTATGAGACCAGCCGTTTTCAACCTTTTTCGTTTTTACGGACTTTTACGGATGACAGAAATCAGGCATGTTTAGCTGGCTCCTGTCTATGAGTGAGTACAGTTTGATGCATGTAGTGGAATTTGTTTACCGGTTAGGGGAGGTTTAAAATTTAGAGTGACACAGGACAGTGGAGGTTAATATTGAAGTATGCACTCTACCGATCTACCGATCTATTATTTCCTACCAAGTGCATCCTTCTTTTGACTTTAAATACCACTTCTTAACATCGTTTGAAGTTGTCAAATGCAAATAAACAGCAGCATTTGCCACATTTGGATTGAAAATAGGTGTTTGTGACAACCAACTACAGAATTTTACTGAACATTCGAATTTTGCGAATTCTTCTTATTATTATTTATTTTAATATTATATACATTTAATGACTGAGGAGCAATAAATGAGAAACATTCTGCTCAAACCTACCAGTTTAAAATGTTTTGAGCGTGTGAACCAGGGAATCATCATGTAGTTACGTCTCTGTTATGCAGTAACTCTCTAGCATTGCCTTTTTTGTGGTTGTTTTACTATATCTGTGAGTATTTCTGAACATAAGTACAGTTTCAAGTAGTCCACAGGCTCACACACAATCAGTGCAGGCTCGTTTGAGAGTTTTCTGCTACTGAGGTCATCATCAGTTGTTCTTTATTTAGCAACTGGCTATGAATTTGAAGTCTACGCTTTTGTGTTCATTGTTAATTCTACGTCACAAATTGTTCTCTGCTTTGCCTCTCTAATTTACTCCAGTTCATTTCATTACCTTTATTGGTCATGTTTGACCATTTTTCAGTGTTTTAACCTTTGGTTGTTTCTCTCTTTACCTCTCTCCCCAGAGCGGTATGGCGTTGACATATGATCCCACTGCAATGCAGAACGGGTAGGTGGAACGTTTTCTCCTCAGATTTACAAACTCTGTTTACAACTTCCCCTGTCCGCTAACTTTACTTTTGATTCACGTTCGCTGCAATGCACAAGATTGCTGGAGTCCCAGCTACAGCACCTGTTTATGAGCCCCTCTCACACCGGCAGGACCTGCAAAGACAAGCACACGCATCAGCACAAGCATCAGCACTGATATATCTACAAGAGCCCTCGCATGCAAATGAGCGGACCACACACATGTTCGAACAGCTACAGGGAGACGCAGGCCATTAACAGATGCTCTCTTTGTCTCACCCTGCCTCACCCTCGCCCTCACATCTGACTGGTGCAGACGTGGCATTTATTTATGCACCTATGCATATAAGCTGTCAGACGTGTAAGTTTTGATTGCACACGGCGAAGTTGGGCGGTGTTGCAGTGCCGCTGTAAGACTTTCGTCAGCCGAGGCTATCTGCAGTGCTCTCAGGCTGAATGCGGCGAGCCGAGTGTCTGCCTGTTTCAGGGGGAAATTGGAGATCGGTCCTGTCTGCTAGGAATGCTGCTGGTGATGCGATCCCAGGAGACGCTTCCCTCCAGCTCTGTGTTTGTCTTCTCCTCCTTCTTGCTGGCTCAGTCCTCCTTACTTCTTTGAATCCGTACTTTCCCCTTTCCTCCTCTTCTTTACTGTTGTACACATTTTCTTCGTATCACCTTTAAACCAGCCCTCGTGTTTTCTGACCTTACCCTCAATTTTCCTCAAGTCTTCCCCTTCTTCTGCATGTTTTTGTTTTGTCTAGTCCTCATTCTTCTTCTAATTCCTGCTCTCCATTTACGAGCAGACGCTATCCTTTGGGCATCTCTGGTGTCTCGGTGTATGTGTGCATGGTTGCGCATGCGCACATGCGTGCATCTGTGCGCTTGCGGTGCTTAAGCCCTCTCTAACCTCTCTTCCGAGGTCACCGAAGCTCCTTCCGGCGAAGCACTAAATGACTGTGAAATGCTAATGTGGCTAATTAGGGAGGCAAAAGCAGGGAGGGAAGGAGGTTGAATGAAAAGGGAAGGCTGGACGGGGTCAAGAGCAGGGCAAAGGGAAAAATAAAGTCAGCCCAAGGAGAGGGGAAGGGTACGAATCAATTACAGGTTTTCTGTCCGACCTCAAGGACGGCTGTTTTTTGGGCGCTGATGCCAATCTGCTGTTATTGGAAACATGTGTCCCAACTGGCTAGACTGCTTTGGCTCATAGCCTGTCCTTTCTTTTATCAGGGTGACACAAAATTCACTTTCTCTGGCTCTTTTTTTACTCGATCTCCTGCCTCCCTGCCTGCTCTGTTTGCTGTCTTTTTTGTTTCTCCCTGCCTCTGTTCTTACCTCTCTTACCCTGCACTTCTATCTGTCCTCTCTTTCTTCTCTTTCTCTCGTCCACACACGCACACACACACACACACATTTTAGCATGCTCCCCAACATTTTCCCGCTGAAAAGTCACTGAGGTCGGCACTAAATCATTCGCTAATTTTTCAGGGCAAACTCCTGACAGTGCGGCTAGGTCACACCAGGGATTCACAGAGAGGTTTTAAATTCAATCTTGTGCTAATGTTCTGTTCGCAATTACATGTTTAGTGTATTGTTTAAACATCCGCGCCAGAGTCCCTATTGACAACGTGCGGCTCAGGACTAATAGCCTCCATCAATAACCTTGGATCTGTCCTCTGCCTACTATTTTGCTCTCTCAATACACATCACTCTAATGAAAAATACAATAAATACAATCAGAGGACTGTATTGGATAACCCAGCTGCGTCTGCTCATTTGTATTCATCAGTGACAGTAATACAGTATCTCTAATGCAAGTCATACATTAATTGTATTGTTAAAACTATGTTGTTTTTTTTTCTCACCACTTTGACAAACGGGCCTCAGTTCTTATTCCAACTTGAATCTGTCCGCCACAACTGTTGAAGCTTTGCAAGTCACGCACAAGGTTGGAACAATGCAGTGCTGCTGCTCCAAGAAATACAGAATAGAGCTGTAACTGATGCTTACTTTTCCTCATTTAAAGCAACATTATGTGACTTTTTTACCTCAAAATAACAGCTTTAAAATCATGTTGATGGCACAGTGTCTTGTGACAGCGTGATTGGTGTCCCTGTCTCAGCCACTCTGCCCTGCTATTACTTGTTTCTGCACTATGTCACTTCAGAGAGAGGGTAGGATCTCACAGCATTACATGCGCTTTACAAGTTTACTTCAACATACAAGTTTTCAACACATAACACTGAGTTTTGTTTGTAGTACCTACAGTTACGTCTGATAAATTGCTACAGACATGGGATTTGTATTTATGGAAGCCCAGAAAGTGTGGGAGGCACAAAATCACAAAATATGCCAATTCAGCATGATGTTACTTTGACTGCCTGCTTTATACACATACAGTGTATGAAATGTCAAAAAGTGATGAAAATTTTAACCACACACCGCACAGTGTATTACTGATGGTTATTATAAACTGTTAGCAGATATTTGTCTTGAAAACATTGCTGAAACCCATTCATCAAAATAGTTGGCAATTAATAGTTGTGAAACTAATCAGTTAATTGAGAATCAATCAGAGAATAAAGCTGACATATGATTTGCTTTTAAACACTACAAAGATATTCAGGTAAGAGTAGCTGGTGACACTTTCTATGACGCCTGTGTCTATAATGCATCATTATGCAATTTAACATGATGATGATGCATGATGTGTTATGTGTTCTTTTTTATAAAGAATTATGATTATTTTTGTTTAGTATTATAGGCATATTATAACGCATTATAACTATCTTTACAATGTATTTGCAACACCGGTGTCTTAATGTTTTATGGGTATTATTATAAAACCATTAGCAAATATATAGTTCTAATAATTCATGAGATTTCCTGTATGTTGTGCTGTCTAGTCACCGCTGTAGCTATACTCTTCAACACACCAAGCAGAGCATAAATGTCCTACAGGGTGGCTGGTTGTTCGTATGAGGTGCAATCAGGCTCTCGAGCTTATCTCCGGCAGGCTAGAAACCAGCCACATCCACACGGGCTGGACTGCAATAGTTTAAACATATCTCAGGCTTTGCATCTCGCAGCTGAGTTCAAAACTGCCCGTGCTGCTATCACTGACCAAACAAATGTAATGTGAAAAAAGAAAATGCAATAGCAGACCAGGTGGGCACCCTGGCAAACCCATTTCACCCTTGAAATGAGGTGTGTGGCGGTGTCACAGCGGAGTAGCACCGATCAGTCCACATTTTCCCGCCTGTGGCTGGGTGCTGAGCCAGACTGTCATCTCAGCTGTAAGAACAGGGCGCCCACTGTGAATTCTATTATGTGGGATACAGATATTTAAGAATCAAATACAGCAAATGTTAAATAATATGATATGTGTTGGTAGCAGTTTGAAGTAAACTTACCAGCGTGTTTGTTTTCCAGGTACTTTACTCCCCTCAATTAAGCAACACTTAATTTGTTGCAAGTAGCTTTATATATATACATATATATATATATATATATATATATATATATATATATACATTGGCGGCTGTGCTGGAGACAGAGGTAGAGGAAGGATTCTCTCCGTCTCTGCCGCTCTGCCCCTCTCTTCCTCTCTCTTTCTCCCATCCCTTGCTCCATTATTCAGTCAACAGACACTTTGGGATCGATCGGGCACAGCAACACGGCCTGGCGGATGAAACATGTCCTCTCTAGGTACACAATGATAAATAAAGCACTGCGAGCCACACCATTCTACTGCTGCAGGGTTGAGGGGGTGAAATGAAGAGAAAAAAAGAGAGAGAGAGAGAGTGAGAGAGAGAGAGAGACAGAGAGAGGGAGAGAGAGACGGAGCAAAATCAGAAGGGCAAACAGAAGGTATTGGAGGAGAAGTAAACAGGGTACAAAATGCAGATGTTTCATAGCCTTCTCTGCTGGGTTGAATATGCGTAGGTGGGAACATAAAGTGTAATGCTGGAATATTTCACCCACTCACACATTAAGGTGATAATTCAATATTTTGCATAGCGGCGGAGCAGGCTCCTTTGTAACATGATGTGTACTCTGGTGCAGTGTCAGGTCTCATTTCGAGGCATCTTTGATGATGTGGCACAAAGTGAAGCTGCAATATTTATTGTTTCCGTGACTGCCTTGATGATGTCTGATCCATTTTGTCAGCTGAGTGTTGAAGTGTACTGTGTGGCGGGAAACTAAGACGCACAAAGAGGCTCATTTTCACCTTTGCATACGGCTACATCTGGAGACCTAACACTGTGTGTGCAGATAATCCTCTTGAGTGATGGTTCATTTTAATGCTCTCAGTCCAGTTTGACCGGACTTCTATGTTTTAAACCTTTTTCTTGTTTCTGTCATAGGTTCTACTCCTCGCCGTACAGCATCTCCACCAATCGGATGATTGCACAGACATCCATCACACCCTTCATCGCTGCCTCTCCAGTCTCTACATATCAGGTGGGTGGAATCCATTCTAATTTAGACAGCAGACAGTGGCCAGCACTTCCGGGTGTGAGAAGTGAAGCCAATGTGGAAGTGTCTTAAACCTGCATTCTGTATAGCGGCCAGCAGGGGGCGACTCCACTGGTTGCAATAAGAAGTCATATTGTACTCAAGCATATGAGAAAATGACCCCACTTCTCATGATTTCATGGTCTCAATCACTTTAATTCCGCTCTCAACACAGCATGATGTTCATTTAATTAATTATGGTCCCATTTAGAGTACAATAGATGTTAAAGTAGGGTACAGTTTAGGGAGTGGGTAACTTGTGATTGACAAGTTGCTACCACATAGCAATGTTTATCCTCCTCAACTCCATTATCCCTCCAAGAAATTAACTTGGAGCTCCAGCATTCCAACATAGCATCAGCCATAATGCCAAGCTTGAGGTTTTAAAACGGCAGTCCACAAACTCATGGGAAGCTCCATCCACTATTTGTTACACAGTCTATTGGTGAGACCGAACTTTGAGAGACTATAAGGGCTCTAGAAATTAACTGGGGCTTCTTGAATGGGGCATTGGAAAAGTGGCTGTCTAAAAGAGAATAAAAGTTGTGTGCTTAGATCGATAACTTTATAGCTGAACTAATGGTTAAGTCATGTTGCTTTCTTTCCAGAATCACAGTAGTTTATTGAACTGTTTTATGACTGTTTTTGTCTTATGTCGCCACCGTTGCACATCACATAAGTTCAAGTTTTAGACATTTTGACTTGCTAGATTGCTAGCCAGCCAACAGATTTAGCAAAGCAACTTAAAAGATCCAATATGGCAGCCCAAGGCCATATAATGCAGCCATGTAACTTGGTAGAAATCAGTGGGACTGGAGCTTTGCAGGCTTAGTCCCACCGGGACGAACAAGGATTTGATCCCAATAACAAGTGGTGTCTATTCAGAAAAGAAGGCTGATGCACATTCATTCATGTGCCATAAAGCTCCATAGATGTAAAAAAAAAAAAAAAAACACACATCAGTGATTAGACTGGCTTCTGCACATCATGAACAAAATGTGCTGCTGTAAATACTCACAAAAAGCTGAAAATAGTCTAATGCTAATCACTAACGCTGTCAAGCTGTTCAAGATAATTATAGACAAATAAGTTTGAATTTGTGAGCTGTTTTCAGTTAAGGATGGTGCTTTGAGTCCAACACACAGGGGTAGTCTGAAAGATGGACTAACACATTGTTGGTTTTGGTCTTTTCATGGGATTTTCTGGCAGAAAGAAAAACATCGAACAAACAGCCGCCTCATCTTGTGTGAAGTTAACAACTTACGTGGGACCGTGGACTTTTCAAAATGTAATGAAACTATCATCTGGCTTCCAATTGCATCAAAAATGTGTAGAAATGGCCACTTTATTCACTGTTGTACCGTGTGTAGTCTCTGGACATGAAGCACAGACCGAGCAGGCAGGCTCATCTTTTCTCAGGATAGACTTGAACACAGAAATTGAGTTATCAGTTCTCCCCATTCAAGACAATTCTTAGTCTAGCAATGATAAAACACAGGCTTATATTGCAGCACTCCTCCCATCGATCTTCCATTCTTAGGCACAAATCCTCCTTTTGTCTCTCTGTCTGTTCCCATGTGTCGCATCCTCCCTCTTCCACGCGCACGAACCCATCCAATTCATGTCAAAGCTAGCTGCCGATGTAGCTCTGCTTCTTTGAGAGACTGACTCCGTACTTGATCTGCAGTTTTGTCAGACGCAGACTGTAAAACAAACAGCGGTCCTCCCCCACAGGTTTTTCTTTAGCACGAAAGGCTGCTATAAATGAGAAAGACAAATGCGAAGACACACCCTCGGCAGCAGAGAAATTACACCCAGAGACACAGCCACATCCTGCACCCTGTGGAAATTAACCTCCCTATTGACAGGCGCAGGTGAGCGAACATACGCAATTACTACATACGTGCATCCCCCGGTACATGTGACAGAGGGGCCTTCAGGGACATGTTCCTCCTCATGTTGGGGTTGGACAGTGGGTTGCAGCAGGAGATGAAAGTGTTGATTTGTAGCCAAGACAGGCTTTGATGATGAAACCTCCACAGTGAAGCAGTAATTATTAGACTGTATTGCTCTCTGTGGTCTTCATCTCCTCCTATAATTACTACATAACATACTGTATAGTGGACCCTCAGTTAGCACTGTAATATTCTTTAAGACACGCTGCCGCAGGGACTTGAGCTCTGAAATGGGCTTGTAAAGACTAGAGCTAATGATTAATTTTCTCTCTCTTCTCCTCTTTGCTTTTTTTCTCATTTTCGCTCCCTTCCTTGTCATTCTGCCTTCCAACTGTCCCCCCCTTTATGCTCTCTCCTCCTCAATTCTTCATCTTAATTCTTTACGATGATCTACTTTTTGATCTTCTCTCTCCTCTCATCTCTTCCTGACCTCCCCTCTGCATCCCTCTACTCGTGCCCATCCCTCCTCCCTTAATTACTTTGTTTTTCTCGGCCCTTCCTTTCTTCTTCTTCCCTCTCCATCTTCCCTCTTTCTGCTTCCTGCATCATCTCCGGTTTTTTTTTCATTGTCATCAACTCTGCCCTTGTTTCATCTCCTCTCTCCCCTCCGACCCCTCATCTCCGCAGGTCCAGAGCACATCTTGGATGCCACATCAACAGTATGTTATGCAACCTACGGTATGTTTATGAACCCGCCTCTCCTTTTGATTTTGTGTGTGTGTGTGTGTGTGTGTGTGTGTGTGTGTGTGTGTGTGTGTGTGTGTGTGTGTGTGCGCGTGTGTGTGTGTGTGTGTGTGTGTGGGTGGAATGTCATCTTTTTTCCCGGTGGAGTCATTTTCTCCGTTTTCTGACACTTTTCGCTACATTCCTTCCTGCCTGTCATCTCTGTGTGTTGGCATATCTCTGTGTTTTACTCCTTGCACCATTCTTAGGATGCTAATCTCAAAAACAACTAAGATTGTTTGCATCGAGAGACATTTAAAAAGCTCAGTAAGTAAGGTGAATGTTAAATGAGCTGCCACGGGATTTATTTCAACAAAACTGCAGTCATCCATCGTAGAAACCAAAGGTCTCATCTGTGCCGTAATATTCCCTTTTTTTTTCATTATTATCACAAATATCACTGCAAATGATGGAGCATCGCAATAACCCCAGTAATACAAGGCACGCAGTTTCCTAGAACAGTATATGAGAACTCAGGTCAAACAAGGGGAAAAAAAATAAAACACATTTTCCTGCATTGGAGTCCTACCCTGCTGAATCAGCTTGAGAATAACCTCCTTAAAGCAGCTCCAAGAGTTCAGCGGAGCAGAATGGGAAATCCATAATAAAAGGTTGCTCCCTGCTGGTCTGAAATAAAACTGCAGGTACGAGGCAGACTAAACGTAATGACCACGCTGATCAGTAACTACTCATCATAACTACTGCGCTGTGATTCATGTGATACAAATGCAAAAAGTGTCGATGAAAAACACTGACACAACAAGATCGAGACATAAGACATAACACACCACAGTAATATAAAAATCAGTGCTGCGTGTCTGCTGGAGACCTCAACATGTGACCTGAAAGATTTCTGACTGTTTGTCCAAACACAAACAAACACAAACACACACACACACACACATACACACGGTCATAAACACCCACACATGTATTTACATGTACACTCATGTAATATTGACTGTGAGTGCAGGCGTTCAGTCAAACACTGTAAATCTACTGTCACCTACAGATTCCCTGTCTTCTTCTTCTCTCAGACTCTCTCACTCACGGACACACTCTTCAAGATTTCCTTTGCTGTGGACCAGGGATTGTACACAGATATAGTAACAGGAGGTTGAACGTTGAGCCTCCAAAGGTTTTCACTCTGAGCTCGGTATCAGCTGAGTCTCATCCTGTCTGTTGGACATACAGTGTCCTCGTGAACATACAGTATAAACTGTATGACTCCTCCAGACATGGGGCAGAGTCTTGTCCTTGAAGGGGTGCTATGTAACTTTTTTTTACCTTTATCGTTGTGCAGTAGGACCTAGAGACAGATGTTTGGCTTAAAATGTATACATAGGACTTTCACGTTCATCTACAAACTCATGTTCGGGAGGTTTAAGATTTGTAAACCCCTCACATTACCAGATTATCTGGGATGAACGACCAACCAATCAAGGTCCCAGGCCAGATTTCTTCTCCAATTGGGAAATGAGATTAATTGATTAATTCACTTGGCCTTAAACTCCTGTAGCCTGGCCTCAGCTTGGTGAACTGTTATGCCTTCCATCACATAGTCTGTCTCTGTTTCTTTATACATCTTTAAAAAAAAGAAGAAAAAAAAACAAAAGGTTGCATTGTACAATTATTGGAAGTGAGGTGAATTATTACCACGTCTGACAGGTGAAAGATCGCAGCAGTTATTCCCCGTTGATTGTTTCTCAGTAGATAAGAAAATGACAGGCAGGTTAAATTCCTGCTGCTGTACAATAACCTTGGAAGTTCTCTCAAAGTAGGTCACAGTTCCACTGGTACTGCTCTTTGTCGTTTTATGCAAACTATGAAAAAAAACAAAAAAACTATTAAACCTGCTTGTAAAACATGCGTTTAATTTTTATACCCTTTAATTACACACCTGTCCCAAAAGAAGGGTTCATATGAAGGGGAAAGAAATGAATGAGTGACTGAAAAAAAAATTTTATGTGGAAATTTTATGAAGCGAGGGAGTCAGTGGTTAGAAGAGTGCACAATCCATTGGGAATGTTAATAATCTTGGCCATGGCGGTTGGCAAAAGCCCTCGGACGTGCCACGTTATCTGGACAGTCGTGACATCCCACGGTGATGCATTCACCCACTCAGGATTCCTGGAATGAGGTTTTCTTTTAATAAGGTTCTCAAGAAAAAAAGAAAAAAAAAACAATGTTCGAGACAGATTTTATCATCTTTGTGAAAGTATTAATGAGTTTGTGTCCTGCCAACATCTGCAGACTATTTTACACCTGCAAAATTCAGTTCTGCGCCGTTAAAAATTGGCAGCTGTAGGGGGATGAAGGATGGCGGCAGCACAGATATGGTATATCAGCCATGCACTGAGGGATTCCAGCAAACGCTGTCACAACACAATAGTTAAACTAGCTCCAAATTCAATTGCTCCCCCTCTCTGTAGTTCTCTCTCTTCCTATCTGTCTTCCTCTTTGTGTCTATCTGCCAACTCCGAGAAACATTCTGTTGTCATGTCTGATTAAAATTACGTCTGTGAGAGAGGATAATACCCGTCTGTAAATGTGTTTTCAAACAAATGTCCTGTCTAATTATTTGGCAGACCGCTTGATATGACTTTGTAAGACTCGGGAGAAAGACGGCAAGAGATGGCGGAGGAGGGAGAAAAAGGGATTGGAGGGAGGGGAAAATAAATAAACAAATGAGACAAGTGTGTGTGTGATGTGTGTGTGTGTGTGTGTGTGTGTGTGTGTGACGACGAGAGGACAGGGGAAAGAGGCAGGCGCAGGGAAAGGGAGAGGAAAGAAGGGATTACAAAGAATAAATCGAGAACAAAGAAAAGAAAACAACTGCTGCAAAAGCATGTCTGGAGCTGTGCGCGCCTGTTCCCCAGCCTTGTCTCTGCATAGTCAAAATCCCTGTTAGACAACAAAGGCGAAGGCTAGTCATTGTATTTCCTGGATACAGAAGAGCCTGGCAAATTAAAGCTGCAACGGGTAGGGAGGCTGAGGGAGACACAGTGGCTTAATTCTGTTCCTATGGTAGCAGAAGTCTCCTCGCCGCCAAAACCAAAGTTACTGGCTGGTGACTTTGATTAACACCGTGCTCCAGTTGACACATTTAGGTTGACGCGCAACCTAACCTGCTAATCGCTTACCCCACTGTGCATAATCGTTTTTTAATTCTTATTCTTGGTACCAAACCTGGGAGTCGGCCACGCGTATCAAAAACACATAGATTCACAGACACACACCGTGGACACACAGTTACCGAAGAAGTTAACGACTCTAATTAAAAGGTTAAAATCACAGAGATAAAAACAACAAGTGCGTTGTTGGTTTTTTTTGTTTCCGCATACATGCAGTCACACAACTGTATTTGCACGCTCGCAGGCTCGGGCGTAAGTATGCACCCTCTCAAATTAATCCAGACACACACACACTCACGCAAGCACACCTATACACACAGTGGAGTGCCTTAAGGACTGTGTGTGTTTCCGAGCTTTGGTGGAATGCCCAGATTACTTGAACTCCCTGTCTTTACATCCTAATTAGCGAGAGGATGTCTTTGTGCATAATTACTCACAAATCCCCCTACAGGAAATGAATGCATTACCCTAACCATGCATAGCAAGGCAGACAAGGAAGGCGGCTGATTGGGGAGGGCTGCAGTGAGACATCCAAAGAATTGGCATTTCAGATTTTAGAGTTAAATTGCCATGTTATCATCATTTTGAGGAGACAAAGGGGGTGGAGAATTCGTCAGGAAAGCGAAGATCGGTACATATCTGAGCCTCCGAAAACTGCACAATACTTTGTCTTTCTTATAATGCTGGGATTTGTGTGCTGCGTGAGTCTGTGAAAAAATCCTGTGCATGCATGTCGGGGCATGTCAGAGTTTGCCAGTCCTCACGCTTCCACGTAGTCCCGCCAGATATGTGTCAAATAAATAAATAAATGATCCAGTTCACGACTTCACATCCGTCCACCAGCTCTGTTTGTGGTTTTCGCGATAAACGGATGTCATTATCGCTCTTACTGTGTATTTGATGCTGTGCGGTGCCTGCAGCATTCTGCTAGTCAGCTTCACTTCTCCACTGGAAAAAAAAAAAAAAACTAATAAAAAATGACAGCGAAAGAAGACGAGGAAAAGAGGAGGGAGAGACTGAGAGAAAGAAGGAGTTCAAAGTTGGGGGGGTGGGGGCGCACTCATTTATGGCTCACCCCAGGAAATGATGTCTGATACATGAAAACATTAACAGTAACACACACTCGCACAGCAGCTTGTGCAATAGAGTCCGTGCACTGCAGACACACACGCAGAGATAGCAAGTTTGACACTTGTACAGCCATATATCAGTGCAGACAATTAGTCACTGTGGGTTTTTCTTTTGCCGTTATGCTGCTTTCTCTCTGCGTTGAAGCCTGCTGTGAGATTGGATGAAGCGAGAGAAAGAGCGAGGGAGGATGAGAAATCATTAAACGAGAGAACGTATTATATAGACGGATGAAAAGCTCGGGTATTAGCTCGATTCTGGCTGCTAAATCTACCTGCCGGAGCCAAGGCTTTGTGCTGGTTAGTGGGCAGATCTGTTGATGATGCATCTGTGTGTGTGGATGCCTCCCAGTGTGTGTGTGTGTGTGTGTGTGTGTGTGTGTGTGTGTGTGTGTGTGTGTGTGTGTGTGTGTTTGCCTGTGTGTTTATTAGGTGAGTGTATGTGTGGAGAACGTGCCAGTCATTCACTTGTGGTGTTGAGGACAGTGTTGACAGAGCATTTCTGATAGCCAGCCGGCTGTGTTCTTCAAGCACATCTCCCTATGAAGACAGCAGACAGGAAGAAGAGCGCTCACCACTGTTAACAGCTCTGACAATCCCTGTCTGCACTGTGTGTGTGTGTGCGTGTGTGTGTGTGTTTGAAGCTTACAGACATAAGGACTCTTCACTTACAGATTCACAACTGTGAACAACTCCGACAGGACTGTATGTGCCTTCGAGAGGATCGCTTCAAACAGCTAGAACTTTCATTACTGTGTGTGTGTGTGTGTGTGTGTGTGTGTTTACCTGCGTGTAAGCTCGACAACTTAAGACGGCAGATATACAGCTGAGATTGCGCCTCAAATACCTACATTTAATACCCGTGCTCTTCTAACATCCTGTCTCAACATACAGCTACAAAAGGGCAGACTGCTCTCCGGCGCCGTGCCGACAGCCCATCCAGCGATGCTGTCCGTGCTCATGGGAAGTGTAGTTAAACAGCTATCACAGACGAGCAGCGTTTACCTGTGCAGGGATGTTGCCAGGTGTCTCAGCACACAGCGCGAGGAGTCTCCCATTAAATCTATACAGAGCTGTTGAGTCTGTAGCAGAGCTGTACTGGAAAAAGTAGAGCTCAGCGCATCAAGGTGTTAGGAGGCATCAAAGCCCTTCACATTGAAGAGATTTACAGTAAAAGCCTTGCTGCTCCGTTCAGAAGCGTGTTCTGTCAAGCCTGGCTGGCAAGACCGCTGACTGGCTGCACCGCAGCAAACTATTTGCAGCCGTCAAACTTAACTGGGTTAGAAGTCTTTCTACAGCTGATGTCGTTCCACTAGCTGCACGTGTTTAGAAAAAAGATGTTATTTAGCCGCACAGCCTAGAATAAAACTGTCCTTTCTCAGTGTTGCAGGAAAGACATGAAGTGAAATGTGGAAATTTGATGTCAGAGGATGAGAAGATTAAAACCAAAAGAAATCTTATTAGGATCTCAAAGTCTCAGGAAGGATGATCCATACCATTCATCCACACCATTTCTTACTTTACTCATTGGATCACTATTCCTAGCCACAAAATATAAAGCATATATAATCCTCAGTAAAACCACAAGTTAAATTTCTCATACTAAGCAAAAATGATAACATATTGATGAGGTGGATTTTAGCTATAGAGAAAGAAAGGCTAGCTGGTTTTCCTTGCTTCCTTTAGGCTAAGCTAAGCTAACCGGATAAAGCGATTTACTCATGTGGTTCTTCTAAATGTTATTGGACAAAATGGATCAAGTTCTGATAATGAGAGCAGTCATTTTGAGGGTGGCGTAATGCTGTTCTTACAATGTAAGCTCATTGGTAAAAGCGATGTCCTAAAGCAGGACCTGCTTTGTCTATTTTACTCTAAATGGGACCATAATTTCTGAAATGAACATCACATCGTGTTTAAAAGACTTGACTTGAAACTAATGATTGAGACCATATGCTCTTTAGGCAAATTTTTAAGGAGCTAATAAATCAACTGAGAAACACAATCATGTTGTCATAAGCTTATATGCAATTGGACTTCTTTTTTGAAACCAGTGCAATCCCCTCGTGTTGGCCATTAGAAAGAATGTGGGTTCGAGGCTTTTCGGCGTTGGCTTCACTTATTAGACGGGGAAAAGAGCGGAATGGAACTTTTCATCTGACTCTCGGCAAAGAGTGAATAAGGGTATTTCCCAAAACGACTCCTTTCAGCGTCTCCATCCCCTTCGGATCCCTCTTATCCGTCCTAGCTTACGTTGAGATTTAGTTTTAGTTTAGTTTGAGCATAAGGTCATTGCCTCTTTATCCTTCATCCTGCTCTGATTCCCTTTTCTCTTCTCCATGGCCTCTCATCGCCTCATTTCTCCAGATTCAGTTTTCTTTGCTCTGCCATCCCCTCAAATCCACCTTCTTGAGCCAAACTTCATAAACAGCGTTTTGTGTTTGTTTCACTGATCCCGTCAGTTGTTTGTCATATGATACTGGATGTAACACTTTGTTCAGCTTGCACAGCAATGTCTATAACCTGGCCAATCTCCTGTCCTTCCTTGCTGCCTGCCTCAGGGTGCAGTGATCACCCCAGCCGCGGCCATAGAGCCTAGTTTGTCTCTTCACCCCTCCAGTGTAATGGCTCCACTTACCCAGCAGATGAACCACCTGTCCCTGGGCACCACAGGCACAGTGAGTCTCAGCTCAGACCTCCTCCAAACTGTCATACTCTGCATGAGTGTTTATGTGTTTTTCTTTTGAATTAAAAGGATGTTCTGGCATAAATTTAATCCATGGTCTAACCTGCAGCAGCTTGCTCGTGGGGAAGCCCTGATGAGTCGATTACCGAGTGAAGGAGAGTTCCAGCTCAAGGATGAAAATGTATGATTATTACTCCATGGAAATGCAATCAAAGTTCATATGTGTCTCGCCTACCAGTTTATAAGAGTTATTCTCGAGAGCTGACAGGGAAAAGAACGGAATTGAGCATTTCTAACTGCACTCTGTAATCGACTTGTCAGGGCTTCCCCACATCGAGCAAGCTGCTGCAGGAGAGTGGTGAGTTGTGTTGTATTTTTTAACTATGTGCTGGGACCCTATTTGTATTGTTGCTGAAGTTTGGTGCTGTTCTGAGCATTACTTGTGAGTGGCTTTTTGATGGCAGTTTCTTGGTGTAGGCATAGACTGCACTGCACTGTGTATTGTTATCATGCGGTGTTTACTAAGGTTGCTAAGACTACATAAGCTAGAGGTCGGCAGACTTGATCTCTTGAGGGAAGGGTCTTACTCAGTGTCTTGGTGTGTTAGACCATAGATTAAATTTACGCCGGAATATCGCTTTAATACATGCTATCTGATTAGACAGTAGAGATTTCAGTAATTTAAATGATCTTACAGCAAAAACCCCACACACACGGAAATGCTCTTTTCTGTGCGCAGTGACCCTGAGACCGCTGCAAACTGTTATGTAATGTCAGACGGCACTTTTAACCCAGACATCGTAGAAGACATATTGTTTGTGCCTGTATTATAACAGTGTCTGTGCCACTCCCTCTCTCTGCAGTACATGCCTGCTGCAGCCGCTGCTCCTATGCAAGGAACCTACATTCCCCAGTACACTGCAGTGCCTGCCTCTGCCATCACAGTGGAAGTAAGGACAAAAAGTAGTTCTTTATTGACTTCACACAGCAGTATATTCACAGGGCTGGCTTGGCTTGTATATCGACTTGAAGAATATCTTGTGTTGTGCCTTTCAGATGAATTAGATGCTGGTAAACGATGGTGTAGTTCTGAACGGCTATGCCATCATTAATTGAGCACCAAACAAGTTCCAGATATTCTGTGACACCTCCACATTGGCCATTTATTTATTACTACTGGGAGGATTTCAGGTTCTAAGCCTAGATAATATCAGAATAATCGATCGCCACTAATTGGACTCACTTCCCCCAAAAAAACTTTTATTGAATTCTAGAACAAGCACCAGCAGTATATCTGAGTCTGCAGGACGGAGTTTAATGCTTCGCTTCTGATCAATAAAGAGTGAATTTTGGCTCTGCTAAACTTTTTTTGGACGTTCTCGGTTTTTTCAGGGCTCTGTGGATACAGAAAAAGTCTTCAGTTCACCTCACTTTTCTGTGACCGAAAGGTTAAAATGAAACCTTCTCACACTTTGTGTAACTGTGTTTGTGGTGTCAGGGCGTGGTGACAGACCCTTCTCCACAGACAGCTGCCCCCTCCTCGCAGGACGCCAGCGGGCAGCAGCCTTTATCAGTGGAGAGCACAGGAGATCATGCCACAGCCTACTCTTACCAGCAGTCAAAGTGAGTGTTCAGAATAGACATCTGGGTATTTGCACTTATCCTGGGACTGCACTGAAAAGTTTGTTTTAGTTTTTTACCACTGTTGCATGAATCGATGAAAACAGCGGTGGCAGTTCTGTTGAAAGAGGATGCTGAGTAGAAAGGAGGATGGATGCCTGTGTCGGATGCTGAACAGTTTTCAAAGAGGAAATCAGTTTTGATAGATTCCTTAATGGAAATTATAATTTGGTGCTTGCATTTAGTGGCACTACAGTTATCTCATGATGTTCCACCTTTGTGGGGATTGAATTTTAGATGTGTATCACTTGCCATTTTCAGATTGAAGCTCCAGGAACACAGTGTACTTGTCCATGTAAACTATTTAAGTATCTCGACGGAATAGAAGAACAGAGGACTGGAAACTTTTGGGAAAAGATAGCCTGGCTCATCAGCTCAGGAACACACCAGTCCAAACAGCCCTCATTGTACCACAGCTTCTCACTTGAACGAAGCGTTCAAGATGCTGGTTGGCAGATTGAGTGAGCCAGGCTAGCCAGTTCCCTCTGCTCCCTGTCTTTACGCTAAGCTAAGCCAACCTGCTGCTGGCTGCAGCTGAGAAATCAATCTTGTCTTTCCCAAAATGTCAAACTCATCATTTGTAAATGTCCTTCCACAGAGTTTGCTAAGGTTGTGATTTGAAAGTTGAACAAATCATATTCAGCAACCACAACTGTAAATATCAGGTGAACTGAATAACATGAATCATTTCGTTACAGCACAGTTTTCTTCTGGGAAACCTTTGGTCCTGGTATTCAGCACTCCCTGGTGGCAGTGATTGCGAAATGATCAACGTTATTCATTTCACCTGTTTGTCTTTTTACTGTTGTGGATGATATGTGTATAATTAGCTACATACAACTGTAGTGTATAACCGTTGTGCTGACAAAATATGAAGCCAGCAGCTGTGTTGTTGTTTTGGCCACAAAATCATTCAAACTTTGCTCGTAAAATGATCCCCGCTGACTTCTTTCTTCTCTCTCCAGCTGTTTATTTGTGCTGTTTTCTACCTCCTAGATAAGCTGCTGGTGGTTTCCTTTACACAAAGTTGTCGTGCCTCAGTCACCATATTTTTTTCTCCACTGACTTGTTTTTCTGTCTCCTCTAGATAACACGATTGGTAGGAATCATCGCTGCATTGCCTTCAGAAGGACTGCACTGAGGCGCATGAGACACGGAGAGAATCAAAATGAAACAGGGACAAAAAAAAAAAAAAAAAAAAAAAAGACGCGATATGGGCAACACTGAGGGGAGAATGCTTCCACTGTGCACAGGCACCAAATAAATGACAAAATGAAGAAAAAAAAGATTATATTTCTTACCTGGTTGAACCAAGAAAAGAGAAATGATGGTTTGCTGTACTCGAGGACAATGAAATCAAACACAGTCTGCAACTTTGAGTTTATCATTTCTCACTGTGAGACTGGACTTTGCCTCCAAAGGAAAAAGAGAAGAATCTAAACTCAACCAACAAGCTGTACAGAAAAAAAAGAACATTTGAATGTGCAGGTAGATTTTCAGACTTTTTTATTAAAAAAAAAAAAAGGAAGGAAGCAAAGTCTAAGGAGAAAAAAACAGATTGTCTTCCTTTGATATTAAGCTACATTATTTTCATTCTTTTTATTATTTGAGTAGTTTTTCTAGGATATCAATGTTTTCGTAAATCTTTATTGCCTTAATTTTCTCAAACTTTGGGAAAACAGTTTCCATAGTGTTGAATTATTGAAAAAAAAAAAAAAAACAAGACTGAGTGGTTGGGTGATTTGAGAGGTTCCTCAGAGTTCCTCAGAGATGAAATCTACAAAACTATCTGTACAGGAAAAAAAAAAAAAAAAAAAGGTTGTATTTGTATGACAATGATTTTAAATTATGTGGTGCAGTGCAGCTGTTGGTCGGTAGGACAAAAAAAATCTTCTTTAATGTGGGAAGGGTCAATCCACTGCTTCCTGGAAAATGCAGTTAGGTTTAATCATTGGATAAAAAAGTTCAGTTTCTTCATCACATTTGTAATTTTGTTCTTGTTTTGATTGCAGTCTTTCTACCGTCACAAAGTTTTTTGCTTTGCCTGCTTTGCTTGTCTCACAGCAAAAAAAAAAAAAAAGTTGAAAAAAAAGGATCATTTCTGACTTTGACGTAAAGCAGAAGAAAATGCTAGGATTTTTAAATGTGCAAAAAGCAATAGTTTTAGTAAAACTGTTGACAGTTTCTTGAGTCTTTCTTAACTGTTGAACAAAAGCAGCCTACAGGTGGCATATTTTATACCAAAGATGAAGAAACTAGGTAGTGACGAGATCTTCCTTGTGTTGCTTTTTCTTTATATTTGTTTTTTTTTTTTTTTCATCTCTGAAACTGAGATTTTTTTTTCTTGCTTGTCATGCTGTTGGTGTGTGCGATGATTTTTACCAGTGACTGAGAAACATGCAGTAGGTCTTTAACACAGCTGCCTCAAACGGAATGTTTGTCACGTGACCGAAAGTGGTGATGATTCGTAACATCAGTTGAGAGACCAGACTGACCTGTGGGAAGTGGAGGAGGTAGGTATGTTATTGACAACAGGTTTTTATACTTTAGTGGTAAAGAGGCTGAAAATGCATAGAATCCTGTGGAATATTGGTGTGTGCACTTTTGAAAACCTGTGTAGACACCAAACAACCATGTCTTCAGACTGCATTGACCAATCTCAAATCCTAGACGTAGACACTGAGAGGCTGTAAGTCCTATCCAAATAGCTCTAGGTTTAATTCCAAACTAAGAAACAACAGCAACAAAAAAAACAAACTGTTTCACGCCGCTGTCTTGCCAAACAAGCCATTTAAAATGTGAGCGAGACGATGACCTCTGTTGGAGGAACGGGCATTTTTCTGTTGAACAAAATCATTTCAGCTCATGTATATTCTAAAAACGAGAGATATTTTGTTTTTCCTTCTCTTTTTGTGTTGCCTTTTCTTTTTGTCTTTTGATGTGTGAGCTGCTAAATAACTTTACATTATCGAGGATTGAGGTTGTCTTGTGTTGGGTGGGCGTGGAAGAGGTACACCTCCAGAATGACAGAAATTGGCCATTTTGAGTTCAGATGAAGACAGTTAGTTGTGTCATCCATGAAGCTGAAAGCATCCCAAAACATGGAAATAAGCATCTGCATTGTTTGTATAGAGTTAAATGGAACAAACGCCAACAGAGAAAATAATAAATGGACTTTCGCCTGGCTGATAGCTGCTCTGAGGTCACACCCTCAAAGCCCCACCTACCTGACCCTCCACCAATGAAAGGAAGCTGACGGAGGAACAGACAGACACATAGAACAAAGAACGGTTCAACCAAAATCAAGCAGATACAAACCTCTATGGTAACATAAATTATTGAGAGAAGGGAGAAAGTAGAGAAAGCGAGAAACAAAAAGTAATATTTATGAGATCATTTTTTTGTACAGGTGTGTAAAAGAAGATGCAACAGAAATAACTTTGATGATGCTATTTTTTTATTTGCTTGGTCACATTGCCTCCCATGTCTTTCAAAAATTGTGATTCTGAGAGTGTCTGTAGAACCAGTGGATATTGCTGTAGTTTCAAATGTCTCTTTTTTCTTTTTGTTTTCTTTTTAGACAAATCTTTCAATAAAAAAAAACAAACAAAACATTTCAAACAGTCAACACTGTTCTCGTGTGTTCTGCACCAGCGACATGGCACCACTAGAGGGTGATGAAGTACACAGTATGATAGAGGTGTAAGATGTAGCACAGAAGCTTCAATCTTATATAACAGCAACACAAGGTAGTAGTAGGAAAGTTTATTATACAATCAACATAGAGAAAACTGTTGTCAAAACAGGACCAACAGCATTACATGAGAACCATGTTCAATTCTCTCCAGTGCAAAGACAACAGTGTTAAGGAAAATGAGTATCATGTTTATACCGCCTCAAAGACACACACACACACACATACGTTTTTGTTCACGCTGTTTCGTGTCAGAAATGAGAGTATAATCAAGTGTTCTGTGATGCTTTTATTAAAAAAAAAAACACACACACACAACCCAAAACCTTAAGTAAAGCAGATCCATTTAGTGCGATCCCATATAAACATGCAAATTTAATACAAGGGGGAAAAACCTTAATGAAGTAGTTGGAGATAAATCTGAACTGTACCCTAGTCTCAGTGGACAAACAACCCCAACTTTGAAGTAATGATGTTCAAATATACTCTTGATATCCCTGTGTGCTGTATTATCGTCTATTGCCCTCCTAACACAAAAAGGAGTTTTTCTATCACAATTCTCTGATTTTATCTCTTCTGTTGTTCTCAGTTATGATCACATTTTTTACTGGCTGATGATTTTAATATCCATGTCAACGTCCAAAATAACTCTTGTGCATCTGAATTTTTAACTACATGTGAATCTTTTAATATGAAGCAGAATGTATCATCTCTGACACTCGAACGGTGCCACACTCCTGATTTAGCTTTTACTTTGGGTTTAGAAATGAGTTCGGACCATAAAATGGTTCACACACGCTTTAAATAAAAACTCTGCAGACTTAGCTGCTGCTTTCACTGCTCATTGTTGCATTTCCCAGTGCAGCAATGCAAATTACATGGTTAATTAGTTCAATACTATGTGCTTAATAACCTATGACCAAATAGCAACCATAAAAGCGAAGCCATGTCACATCTTCAACCAAAGACCCTGGATACATGAAAATATTACAAATCTAAAAAGAGAATGTAGAAGACCTGAATGTAGGCTGAAAAACATGAAACTCAGTTCACAAAATACAAGTGAGGGAATTATTATCTGTATTTAATTCACTGGTAAAGAACAACAGACCCTCTTAGTTACTAGTGTATAAGTGTGTAAGCTCACACCCATAACCCTTAAGGATTTGGCTGACATTGTATGCAGTATTAATATCAGTGGCTGCAAACTTGACAGTCTTCCTTCTGCCCTATTCAAAGAGGTTTTAGAGTGATCGCCTCCTGGTTTCTCAACATGGTAAATCGCGTTTATATGGCTCTGTTCCAGACTATTTAGAACAAGCCTGGACCTAGACCCAAGACTCCAGCATAACTACTGTCCCATATCTAAGCTGCCTTTACACTCAAAAACTGTCGAAAAAGTGGTTTGTAAGCAACTCTTAGAAATAATGTTAGGAAACAATATATTTGGCAAATTCCAATCTGGTTTACAGTACCGAAACAGCCTCACTTAGAGTGACAGATGTTTAACGAGCACTGACTTTTTGTCTGGTGTATTTATCCATGTTGTTGGCCATTTTACTCCTTAAATTTGTATTTTTCTATTTTTTTTTATTTTTTTTGTGCTTTGTTTTAATATTTTGCATCACCATAACAGAATGGTGATCAAGCATAGTACTTAGAGGATTCGTTCAATCCTGAAAACCACAATAACCTGGACTTTTTGGACTGCTGCCTTACTGCCATTAAAGACTGGATGTTTTCCAACTTCCTACAGCTAAACACAGACAAAAGTACTGGTAGTTTGCCCAAATCCTATTTCTAATACCCTCACATTGGACTGCTAACAAACACAAAACAGGCAGCTAGAAACCTAAGCACTGTTTTCAACTGCCATCTCAACTTCAATCAACAAATTAACAGTCTTAAAACTTATTTAGAAATCAGAAATATTGCCACGGTCAAACCAGTGCTACCATGACACATAGTTCAACAACTCCCCATTTTCTCCCCTCTAGATCACTGTAACTCATTATTCACCTGTCTAAACAACACAGCAGTTGCCCATCTACAGCTGGTACTAAATGCAGCCCTAAATTATGTGAGGTGCATGTAAACAACTGTGTCTAATTTTCACCTGTTAAACAACAATATTTTAATTTATTGGAGTGTGAAAAACTAACCCACTCAAATCTTTGTGAGTATCCCTGAGGAACAAATAAATGTTTTAATACTTTTTAGCATAGTGCATTACAGCATGGTAATAACATGGCTATAGTGTGGTAATTACATGGTGTTACATGAGTATTACCTTATTATTACTAAAGTAATAAGCAGATATTAGCTTGGTATCAAGATTGGGTACATCTGAGTTATATTGGATGAAATTTATGTAATGGGGTAATAAAGGGCCCAAAACAGATAATTGTGTATTACTAATTCCCCAGGTGTTAAAAATTAAATGTATAATTGCCATGTATGTTTCTCTGGCCATTGGTTTTCAATTTTAGAAAATGACTGTAGTAGAAACTGGTAGTTTAGCATTTTGCAGCCCTGATTTCTGGTTATTACATAGAAACCACCACCAGTGTTCCCAGGTAACAAGTCACAATATTAAACAGATCATTTGTTCAGTATTGCCCTGAAACAGAAGGGGGTGTATGGAACATATGGGAGGATAATTTACAGCATTATAATATGGTGATTGCCAATTTTGAATTCCAAGAATGATTTTTAAGGTGTTAAACCTATAGCTTTATAGATAGTGAAAACATCAGTCTATATTACCTCATTATTATCAGGCTATTACTAATACTAATGCCACTATATTATCATTTTAAATACAAATATTACACTAATTGCTCCATCAGGTTACCATGTTGTTACCATAATATTACAGTTACTAAATGGTTTTACCTTATTACCATCTTTTAATGTGTTTCGCCCTTATTATCCTTTGTTGTTGGCCCCTTATTGCCCTCTTACATAAATTTCAGTCCAATATTCATACCCATATATACTAGTTGTTCATAGCAAGTTACTGTCTGGTCAATACTTTGGTAATTACATGGTGTTATCCAAATATTACCTAATTATTACCAAATTATTACCACAGTGCTACCTTTTTTGAAGTGTTTTTACTGTCTCAAGAAAACTCGTCTCTCATGTGAAGCGAGCAGGATACACAGGACTCACTGTGAGGCTCTTTCTTCAGTTTTTAAAAAACTATATGGATTGAAATGGCTAAGGCTGAAAATAAAAATAATTAAAAAAACATTTTCATTTGTATCTTTGCACATGCTACTGTCACACTACTTACAGGATTACAACAGCACCATAGGTTTACAGTGGCAGATAATTTCCCCTTATTTTTCTGAGAGTTTAACTCTCAGAAGCAGGAACGAATGAGGAAGATAAAAACTATGACAACAGTCACGATGGTTAGTGCTGAAAATAAAAAGATAAGGCCGGCAAAGACAGGGTTTGTCATGGGGAGGATTTCTTTCACTTCAGATGGGATCATATTGGACATGTTCAGCATGTAGCCCAAACTCCAACCTATGCTGGTTGACTTTACCTACAGATAAGATGAGACAAGACAAGAGATGATGTAACTGTGAATTGGTATGCCATACACAATATATTGTCAATAACATATGCTTCCCGTTAGCTTATCGTCACTTTGCATGTCTGGAGAAGTTATGGACATTAAACAGCCCTGTCATGAAAATTACAGCTCAAGGGCAAAAAATAAGTCATAACACCCAGAGATCATCCCTGTGAAAAAAAACTTGCCACCAGACTCCCAGACACCTCAAAGGCACTGACCAGCTCACCCAGAACACTAACTCCCTTGTTGGTCAGGGAGTGTCGCCAGCAGTAGAGGACCTACTTGCAAAGTCTAAAGGCTAACCGCCATGTAATTTGGAAACTGTGGCTGTAATGTGCCACTTTTTAATAGCTGCTATATTTTGTTATGACTCATGAGTGATAGACGGAGTGTTGCAGTTGAGGAATCCCCTTCTGTTGAGGGAGTTCCTTTGTGAGAGAGGCTCCATGTCCTCAGGGCTTCCTGGAGCAATACATTGCCTGCCTTTCACTCTGGCCTCAATTTTTTGAGCTGCCTGATCAGTATTTCAGCCATCCTTTCCTTACGGGTCACAATGGGTGGCCTAATTCACATTTGTCTTATGTTAAAATGCTGCTAAACATCTGAACACTAGGGACTAGCCTGGCCATTTTCTGATGGTTTTATATATAATATTATTATAACCCTAAAATGTATGATGCATATATTATTTTTTGAGATTTTTTATGAACACAGAAATAATAGAGTGGATATTTATTGGCGTCATAGCTCTGTGTTGAAAAGCAGAAGACATTAGTTTGAGCAAGTACTTTTTTGTTCAACCAACCTGTTTTGCGAAGTTGATGTTTTTAAAGGTAACTTTGTCGAACTTGTATCCATCTGCCAGCAAACTGAACATGTAGTGACCCGAATAGCAGTAACGCTTAAGATATTTATCAGAGATCCATGTCTTTTCTTCTTTAAGCTGAAAGAAAGAGAAACAGAGGTCAGAGTACAGTCTGTGATTAGAAGAGTATTGATACAAATGCTTATTCTTATAACAAAATATCATGTTATGTTATGGTTATGGTCAAAATTCAGATTAAATATCCTATATATAGGTTATTAGGACCCTAATATTGAGTCCATGACAAGACAGAGACAAAACAATGTGTGATCTAGACTGATTACTAACAGTTAAGTTGAGGTTGGAGATATTTACCAACATAATACCCCTCAACTCACCCCTCCTTCTCCATGGTGGCAACTGAAAATGCAAGAGGCCCTTTCTAATGCTGGTGTTTGCTTTGTACTATCTGGGCAGCTTTAGAAACATGGCAGCGCAAGAGCACCGGCTCTCTCTCTCTTTCTCTCTCTCTCTCTCTCTAGATATAAAAGGCTCATTCTAACGCAATAATTCCACTGAGCACGTCTCTGTTACCCCACAAGTGCAAAAGTCCTCCACATCGGGGGCGACATGATGGAGTTAATGAGGCACAGGTGGTCAGGTTGATAAGACAGAGATGGTTTAATTGGATGGGCCTGGGTGGCAGGACCGCGAGATGGAGTGCCATGCTCCAGTTCCTGAACTTTAGTTATAATAACTTAATTTGACTTCACGAGACCCCGCCATAGTTTAATGTTAAGGTGTTTTTCTTTTTTTAATTAGCTGAAGATTTTGGAAAGGATAGGGAAAAGGGGTCTGGGTTGTCGGATGAGGGGAAATGGTCGAAGTTGGTGGATGAAGGAAAGTGTGTCAAGGTTGTTGGATGAGGTTGAGGGTCAGAGTGGGGTACATCCCGATGGGCACACATCTTGGTCATCATCCCCCAAAGGTAGTACTGGGCTAGGCGGGAATGGCCTCAATAAATATTGCTGAGGTGGCTGTTGGATGTAGCTGCTGTAAGCTTGGTAGGACCTGTTGCTGTAGACTTTGATAGTGTGTTTAATCAAAAGAGGAAAAAGGGATGAGAGAGGCCGAACTGGTTGGCCTTACTCTGTTTGAGGTTAAACCGGAGGGTGTCTTGGGAGTGGATGGAGATGTCTGAGAGAGTTGTGTGTTGAGAGGGGTTCTGAGTAGATGTGGTAGAAGTGAATTCCGGTCATCATCGGAAGCAGAAGAATGCCAGGAGGAACACTGATTCAAGGGTCGAGCAGATGAATGAAAGGTTTGTGGTTAAGGGTAAGCATTTTGGGAAGCTGAGTTTCTGCTTAACGTGGGCCTTTATCAGCATGGTGACGTGGGGATGAGAAATGGAAGGGGCTGGAGCTCTGGAGAGCAGTTTGGCGAAGAAGCTGATGCTGCTGAGATACACTTGGATGGATGTTCTGATTTTAAGAACCTTATGGGTGTATGTGATGAAGCTTGTTATTGTAATGATGTCGAAGGAGGGGAAAGGGAGGTTGTGAAGGGCATGGAGTGACTTGAAACAGCACTATCTGGTATAGTACAATGATTGGGTTTTAGTTGACAGCTGTTCAGTATGGTTTGCTGAGATGAAGCAACTAAGTGGGGGAGCTGGAGGTTTAGATGTAGACGGTGTCTGAAAATGGTGGGACTGGTGTTGGGTGAGGGTCCGCATCTGCTGCCAGGGTTTTAATTTCTGGAATGAGAACCGAGAGCGACAGTCAGCGATGCAGTTTTGGTGGCCGGGAATGAGAGGTGCACGGATTACGAGGTGGTGCTGGGCTGAGACTAAGGTAAGGCATCGGAAGAATTAATGATGTCCAGTGATTGTGATCAGTCTTTGTTGATGATGTCGATGGTAGTGAGCTTGTCTGAGTGAATAAGGATTACTTTTCTGGACCATTTGTACCCCCCAAGGAAATGCGACGATTAGGGCAGGATATACTGTAGTTCACAGAGGGCAGAGGAAGGGGAGAGTGAGGAGTGAGTCAGTTCTGTAGGCCAAACAGAGGCAAACCATCTACTTCTGTAGTAGTCTCCAAAACCTCTTGAGGGTGTGGCATCTGTGTACAGATGGATGTCCTCTGGTTGGGTGACTGGGTTGTCGTAAAGAAACACTGTTGAAGACAGAAACGCGTGCCACATTTTCAGCTCCATTTTGCTGTTTTTTTTGCAGAGTGTGATGGATGGATGGCAGAAGACAGGGATAGCAGGTGGGAGACGAAGGATCGACCCTGGGGGATAATGCATATTGTGTATATGAGGTGTCCGAGCAGGGAGAGAAGCTGGCGCTTTGTGTAGCAGTAAGTATGAGGTAGATGGAGATGAACAAGGTGGTACGTAGTAGCCACTCAGTTAGCAGGGCACTTTTTGAAGGTGAGTGACTCAAGGGTGATGCCGAGGAATTTAAGGGGCATGCCGAGTCATGTTGTTTTATCTGCTGACAGGGGAGCGCCAAGTTGGTGGGAGGTTGATTTGAAGGTTGAGAGTGGATGACATAAGGCAGGTTGTGGTTGTTTGCGGAGTATAAAGGGCTTCAGAAAGAGAATAGAATATTTTGGGCATCTTTTGCATACAAAGGTGAGACGGATTACTGTAACATAGAAGCGGCCTCTCCAGGACAGTCTGAGGAACCTCCTGAGATCTGGGCAGATGGGCAGGACCCAGAAAGCACTGGTGATGTCAAGCACCATGGGCGGTGAGATGGATGAGGTTGATGATGTGGGTGATGGTGGTATGATGCCTGGAAAAATCTGGGCTGGGGATGAGGCTGTTGATGCTTAGAGTGGTGGTGCTGTGGGGGGACGAGAGGTCTATGATGGGCCTCTTTTTGCCAGAGTATTTTCATGTGGGGATGCCAGTGGGACTGAAACAGTAGATGGGGAAGGGGGGGGCTGGATAATGGGCTGATCTTGAAGCCATCCTTTAATTCTCTGTGGAGTAGCATGTCCACTGTGTTGGGTGCGGTGTCTGGGAGACTGGCTATTACCTTGTATACAGTTTAGAGGACTGCGACCTCTGCATGGGTGAAGTGGCGTTGGTGGTGTCTGGCTGGAGAGTAGTGAATGAGGTGCTGCTGGAGGTCATAGACAGCGGAGAGCAGGCATCGTGGCTGCCTGGCTGGCCATGCCAGAGTAGAGGTGATCACAGACAGGGGTGATTTGGAGATGACAGAATGATCGTCAAAGAGATTGATGTGGAAAGGATTGAGGAACAGCTCTTGGTCCATTGGGAAGCTGATTTGGTACTTTATTTTAGTTTCAAAATGCTAGTCTTAGTGCAGTCAAACTTGAGACGAATGCGAGAGAAGTGATTAGGTTTGCCTATTGAGATTGAAGGAGCGATGGGGCGATGTCGGTGGTTGAGTTAATAAGGCACAGGTGGTTAGGTTTATGAGACACGGGTGGTTTAGTTGGACATACCTGGGTGGCAGATCAGTGGGGTGGAGTGGCATGGTCCAGTTCCTGGACCTTAGTTATAATAACTTCATTTAGATAAGATCAGATAAAACATCTATACGGATGGAAATTTAGATATGATGCAGCTATTATGGACCTTGATGCACAGGAGAAATTTCCCCTCTGGCATGGCAGAAATACTTTTTAAGTACAGGTGAACTTTAACTAGTTTTGACATCAGGTTTTAACCAACACCAAATCAACACACAGTGATCCTCAAGCTGCATCATTGATAAGTACAATTATTGTAGAATGTGGTTTGCCAGTGTGCAATAATGGCAGAGTTTGCCTTACCACTTCCTTGAGTGAGCATGCTTCATTCTTCGTTTCCAACTTTGCTCTAGATTTTTGCTTATATATTCTCTTTCTTTTCTTCTCACCCTCTTGTTCCACCTCTTCTCCTCCTCTTATTACGGTAGCTGTATAGCAACTCGAAGAACTTACCACTTTCCAGTGTGAGTTGCAGAATTGCTTGACCGAGGCATTGAATTTATCAAAATCTAAATTGAAGTGATTGAAATCTTCTGTGCCATTTTTCAGCAGCGCCCTAGCAGTGTAGAAGAATCCTGCATATGCCTGGAAGGAACAGTAGAAACATATCATATCAGAAACATACTGTATATTTAATGAACAGAAACATATTCATGTATGCCTTTTAATTTGGAATGCATGTTACCATAAAATCTCCAGTGACAGGTGGCTGCTCAACGCCATTGAAGGAACACTGAGATGAGGAGCAAGTCTCGAAATCAAATATGGACTTGACCATGCTTAAACACCTGTCTGAGTCAGCGACTCCAACCATGAAGTATTCCTGATCTGGGTTGTAGCCTCTCGGTTTCTTTGTGCATTCTGTGTTGTAAACGGTTGAGGCTTTTATGGTTGTGTTATAACCTTCAGGGAAGCAGGGGTTAATAATGTAGGCTGGGTTTGATGATTCCTGGAACATTACAAGGAGGAAGAAAATGTCAAATGAAGGATGGGACAGGAAAACACATGGGGGGATGAGATGAGAGGGGAGAGTTTGGACAGTCCCACTGACAGACACCATCTTTACATAAATCATGACATTTATTTGAACTAAATACAGATCCTGATGTTAATGCTAACTTTAGTTAACATTTTATACTAAAACCCAGCCAAAAAATGTATACCCATGACACAGTCTCACAGCCATCACATGCATGCTTCTCCAGAAAAAAATATTAACAATTTTGCTATAAGCTGCCAGAAATGGTGCATTTCTCACAGACTAGCTTGACAGCATTCTTGATCTGATCAATACTCTTTACAACATAATGCATTCCGGACTTCGCTCCATTTGCCTGTTAGCAATTAACTTGCTTAACTTGGCACTAATGGATGTTTAACCTGCACATGTATGCAGAAAAAGCACATAATGCCACTGCTGCTTGCACTGGACAGAAACTTATACTGTCAAGGGGGCAAACTCACCCCAAAGAGGTTTGAACTCCAGTGATAGACACAATATTTCCATGTGCACTACTGTAACCCTTGTGTGAAATGTGTCTTTTCGCATGTGGAAATCACAATTTAACATGAGGTTTCAACATTTTCACAAATCGTATGCTATTGTCACATATGAATTCAAATTTTAACATGTGAAAAGAAAAATAAAGTCACATGTTAATGCTAACTTTAGTTAACATTTCATACTAAGACCCAGCCAAAAAATGTATACCTATGACACAGTCTCACAGCATAACAGTGCCATGCTTCTCCAGCAACAGTTACAATTACTTGTGCCATAAGCTGCCAGAAATTATGCATTTCTCACTGACTAGCTTGACTGCATTCCCGATCCAATCAATATTTTTAATGACATTATGCATTCCTGACTTGTCTTCCTTTGCCTTTTAGCAAGTCTGGGACAGCTGTGGTCACAGATCAATTCTAAATTTGGCATTAATGGATGTTTAACCTGCACATTTATGTAGAATATGAAGCTCAGCGCAAATTCATGCAGGAAACGGAAGTCATAAGCCCCAGCTATTGTCAGCTGACAGCCAGCTGATCAGATCAGCACCAGTCTCCGAGCAACCACGTTCACTCTTCCAAATTAGGCAGTCGATTTAAACCCAAGCTGTCATTCACTGATCTCTCCTTCAACACTGCTGCACGCATATCACAGCTGCCGGCAAGCTTGCCACCACCACCCCAGCCTCCATGCATTAGGGTTAGGGTTAGGGTATGCATTGTGCTCCCCAGATTGACCTAGCATGCTGCTTGTCAAATCTGGGGAGCTCCTGGATGGGAGCCTTCAGTGCCAAGCCTAACTATTTATCATTTGTCAAAGTAAATGATGTAAGCAAATGATGAGTGTTCCTGAATTAAAAGCAAATAATCCCACTGCTGTTTGACCGACACATAGGCACTTAAACATGAACAAAAAATCAAACAGACGTAGACTGTTAAATGGGGCAAACTCCAAAATAATGACCACTCATATCATACCTGAGAGATTTGAACTTCAGTGATAGACACAATTTCTTCCATGCACTAATCTAATCCTTGTGTGAAATCTCACAATTTCACATGAAAATTCAATATTTTCACATTTGATCTGCTATTTTCACATTAAATCTTATATGTGGATCATGACTTACACATGTAGAAGGGAAAAATGGTTGGTGAAAAAATGACATTTTCAAACATTTTCACATATGACCTCAAAGTACTGCAAATAAATAATGTCACACTTTAAGTATTGTTCACGACCAAATGAAAATTTAGACATAAGAAGTTTACATATTTGACATGATTAGCAACGGATGGAAAAGGTGCGTACCTGGATTATTTTGTCCAGAATCCTCTTCTCTACCTCACTGTTGCCATAGCAGAGGAAACTGTGTGTGTACACATTGTAAGGATAACCGTACAGTTTGATAGACATGTAGTCTGGGCCTGTGAGATTATCCGTAATTGCAAAGGCAATCTGTGTTGATGCTCCACCGAGGTCCATGGATCCAACAGTCTTTGCCCCATCTGGGCGTATATAGGCGTTCCACATGTTTTTCTGCCATTATAATGGGAAAGGTTAGTTTACCATGTGAAGGCCCTGTTTGTTTAACAGCATATTCAAAGCAATGGTTTGTCGGTTATTCTAGAATTTTTTTTTGTTATATTACTAGTAAACCTCTTAACATCATGACAGCTGAAAGGAAAGAAATCAGGAAAAATATGCAGTAACTGTGGCTGTTGCAGGACTAACAAGACTAACAAGCCCATCAAGCTGTCTAATTCGGCCTGTATGCAAAGACTGAACAGGACACCCCTTACACAAGTCTTCCACGGGGCTAGACGGATGTATTGATAAGAGTATTAGCAAGCTTGTGGCACAAGAACGTCAGAAATTTCCAGGCAACATTTCCCAATGCTAACTGCAATGAGTACTTACAGTAGCCATGTTCGTTGTTTACACTCATTATGACAGTGCTCGGTGTTTTCTAACATGCTGCTGTCATCACAGTACACAGCCACAGCAGTTTGCTAACTCTGTAGCACTAAGCACACCGCCCCTGACCCAAAGAACAAATGAGCAACAGCAGCAGCAGTAACAAACTATTCAATTGCTAACGGAGTATCACACAGGACAGACAAGTCCAATAATAGAGCCACTGCCGTGCCACACACTCCTATACCAGATAATGTTAGCCCAAAGCATACAACGTCCCTTTGGACTGAGGTAGAACTGTGAAGGCTATCATGCTTTTGTTAACATGACTGTAGCAGTTTGGCATGTAATTGAGAATGTATTTATTGTTCTCCGTCCTGCACTCTGTTGCTATGTCAAAAGGGCATTGGACAACCAAAAATACTGTGTCTAACCTAAGCCCCCAGGAAGAGCACTAGACTTTGAAGCCAACATTTGTAGTGGCCAAACCATATAATAACATTGTCACATTTAATGTAAAGTCATTGGTCTAGCACAGTTCCTCAACACCTGGCAGAAACTGGGGTCATTGCCCCAGCTTGAAGAGAACTTGTGGTTAAGGTCATGCAGCTGTGAATTGCTGATCCTAGGTACAGCCCCTGTTCAATAATGAGAGTTTTGTGACAGCCCCTCCCTCTCCCGCACACTTATACGGTATAAGTGAGCGCGAGATACCCCTTTTGTACTAGTCAAAATCCCACTTTAATGTGCTAAAATCAGGCTTTTTTGTGCAATGGGATTATGTAAACTCTGCACTTACACCGCAGGACCAGGGTGAACACTCTCAATTCCACCATGCAAAATGATGATGCATTCAACAACATCTTGTGGTGGCGCGTAAATAAAGAAGGAGTTTGGGATGTGGTAAAACACCTCCCAGCTGGCCAGTTAGAGCTGCAGTGCAGTCAGGTAGTGCACAGTTATGTGTTTTGGTGGAGTGGCTCTAAAGGGAACCCTAATGGGAGGAAGTAGGACTTTTCCAGATGGACACTACACTTTTACCAACCCCAGCTTTAAAGGGTAAGTACACTTTGATCTATATAGATGTGTCTTACCTCGATTAAGTTTCCCATGAGGTAGTTGACAGTGACCCACCCATACAGCCCTTCCTCTTGACCAGTGATGATGGAAGCGCCTTTGAAGTTAACCGGCAAAGAACTTAGGTATTTTCGGAGACTTGCCATGACGGCGTTGGACCTCTTCTCGTCCTGCTCACTTATAGCAAAACAGAAAACAGCAGTAATGTGTAGCTTTTCTTTTGGAAAGTTAGATGAGCAGATTGATACGTCTCTCACGTCTGTACACTACACGTTAAGCTATAGAGTTAGCTAGGAGACAATTAGCTTGACATAAAGACTAAATCCAAGAGGAAACATTTAGCCTGGCTCTGTTCAACGGTAACAAAAATCCTGGCTGACCAGTAACTTTGATGTTCATGATTATACACATTTCATTTGTCTGAGCCATACAAAATTACTTTATTGTATTGAGTATTTTAAATATGTGGTTACCTTCAGGATGTAATGTTACCTTTGAACAATACCAGGCCAGTTGTTTCCCCTTTACTCCCAGTCTTTAATGCTAAATGTCCAACAGGAAGAGCAATAGCTAAATATCATCCTTAGCAGATGGAGTATTTACACTTGAACTGTCTGAAATGAAAGCAAGTCAAACAAATCAAACTAAAGCTATTTAAATTTGCTCTGTGCTGGACCTGTTATCTATTTTATACATTGAAGTGTCCTACTGAACCAGTGTAAGAACTGACTACAAAGCCTGAGAGCAGAGTGAAGGATCAAATCATCTCTAGGACTAATAGCATGAAAGGATCTGTAAAGCTAAGTTAGCATCTAGCTGCGTTTCCACTGCAGGAACTTCCCCCCATGTGCTTCAAAACATCAACATTTTAGCTCCGTGAAAAGTAGTACCTGGAGGTTTGAGCAGGAAACGCAGACTGCCATGTAGGCCACACTTCTCACTATGTTTGGACTTCAAGTTTCACTGCTCCACTTTCTGACTTTGGCCCAAGCCTGCTGTCTAAACATGCTTTTACTGTTGGCGCTTCCTCATGGCTCAAAACCACGTGGTGCATGAATGAGGTTGTATTGCTCTGATCCTTCCTGTCTCCTCTCCATTTTGAGCCATAGTGAGAGAATAGCTCAAAACTAACTTTTCGTTGACGCTTTCTTACTGTAACAGTCTCATTCCAGCAGTAGCTCCCAGGTAGAGAGGTGTGGCATTCTGTTTTGCAGCAGGAATGGCATTAATGATGTTGTCCATGCAGACTTGGAATGCTTTCCACGACTCTGCATCTTTCTGTGGGTCAGCTTTCATCTCTGAGATACCGGCACCTGTGGGCACAAGGCCAAGATAAAATCATATCAGCAAGTACTAACCACATGAAGTAAAATGCCTTTGTTAATGTTTTTGTAAGGGTTTTTAACTCAGCTGAATAAAGGTTGATGGATGACTCAAATCTTTATCTTAATCACACCCCATACACCCCCAAAATCTGCTGCTGTTGTTTTAGAGACAATGACTCACCAGCAACTCTACAGTTCTTTATCTCCGTTACCACTCCTGTGTCATTCTGCTTCTCTCCTGGCCACTCGTACAGGTACACGGTGGATCGAGACGAACCCGAGTCTATCACTATGCCATACTGAAGGGGAGAAGAAGAAACAAAAACATGTTTCAGGGTCACATTTTCCATTTGAATGTAACCACAGAGAGGCTGCTGCAACCCCCACCACCGTCCCCTCACCATTACAAACTCACACATGGGCATTCAGGACCCTCCTTTAGTAAGCTGCCTGATGAGAGAAACCTCCTGCTTTGACCCTTACATCTGGATAACGTCCAGCATCGCATTCGCAACTGAGTGTGTGTCGGAGCTGAGACATGTGTTTGTGTACACATCTCTGTCTCTCTTTCTCTGTATGGATGTGTTCTGAGAATTGTTTTATACCGTTACTTTGTTAAAATGAAGAAGATCTACAGCCACATAACAGTCCCTCTAAGTTCACATATGTGTATGTGTTCACCTCTAAGCTGTACTCCTTGAACCTCCAGGTGTCCTGGATGACAGCAACAGCAATGAGGGCAGCAATACTGGTCAAGAGGAGTAGCAACACCCCTGCTATGCGACACTTGTAGCCCATTTGCCGTCCGTCCGTTTCCTGTTTGGAGGCCATTTCCTGTTGAAAGAAATACAAGATAATATGAAGAAAAAGAAGTACTGTGGTTCTCGCTAAAAGCATTTTGTCTCTCAGCTTGATGACATGTGGAGAGGTCTGAAAACGGATGATAAGCAATAATAGTACACTTTATTTACCAAGGGGATCCTGATTGGCTGAACTGTTTTGTTTTCAACACTTACCTTTAATCATGAACAGTAATTGAAGTGTGATTTAGGAGAGGTTTGGGAGGCACCAGTTCCCAGCAGGATCAAGTGTTGACAAGTTTTAAGGGCTTGCCGGTCAGCAAGACACAAACAGCCTCTAAGAACAATGCAGTTCATTAGCCAGCAAGTACATTTTGCTGACTTCTCATGAAAGCCTCACATATTTAGTTTTCAAAATCTCAAAGGTGTCGTTTTGGTGTGTGCAGCTGCACCGAAGTATGATAATGATGATGCTTGTAGCGAATTTTATCTCCACCTTCTTCCAAACAGTGATTGGCAAAAGTTGTTGTTGTTTGAGAGTAGAGCTGTATTAGAACATCCAACATCAAACATCGAGTTGCTGCCAAATTGCAAAATAGCAAAAACCTAATGGACGAGGAAACCTGCAATTAAAAATAATTCTGTTTGTTGAGTGTTTCCCTCTTCCTAATGGCTGTGAAGAAGCAGCCAGGCATTTTATTTAATATCTAGAACTAATATATTTTTGTCAAGCTGCAGGCAATGAAACCACTTCTTAAGACTTTTTCAGTCAAATTTTAAAGTTGGACATAAACATACCGTGCCAGAAACTGCTCTGTTTGACTTTCAAATATATACTCAGTGATATATACACATTCATCTCTCATGAGGTCATAGACTTACAATATGGTTGCCATTACAGGAAACTGCCACATCATGCCGTTTGTTCAGCATCAATGATTGCAAGATTTTAATCACAACATTACACCTGTTTCAGCCTTGTTATGGGTGTTATTACCAGACTGTTAAACAGCCGGCAAAGCAGCACAAACATTATCTGCCTCCCTCCCTATCTCTCTCCTTTTTGTTTATATTAAAGTTTCTCTGAATTTCTCTGAAAGTCATACAAATTCAAAAGTAAACATTTCATTCTGCCATCATCAGTAGACTGTAACAACACTGTACAACCAATGTTGCACAACTCTGACACGTGTCTGCTGACACTTCATTGTTAGGTGTGTGTTAAGTTGATACCAGGTAATCACACCATTTTTCAAGTCATGAGAAAGTCTGTTTGTTGCCAAGTTTCTGCCGGAATTATATGAGAAAGTTCATGAGTTAATGTACGTCCAAACGAAAACACCAATAAGCAACATTTGTTTGAAAAAATTACTACGACTCTAACTTAATAATTTGCCCCTAAGGAAGAAAGGTTATTTTGATATGAATGGAAACATCTGTAAAAGCACATAGTAACCTGATCTCATTGATCTCTGGCATCACTTCAGTGTCCTTCTGCCCAACCCTAACCCCAAACTCTGGAAACTCTTACACACTTTATAAACAGTTTCCATATTTTTCAAATAACTCTCAGGGATTAAGTTTGCATAGAATGCATGTTTTACTACAACTAAAGGTAATGCAGTCTTTCTCCTTGATGTAAGTTCTGGTTTTAGGGACAATGCAGTTTAACAAATCTCAAATACAGAGAATGTATGAGTGTATAGCCACATAGTTTTTGGGCTGACTGCTCGGTTGAGCCTGGTCTTAAGTTTAAACCAACTGATGTGTCCACTGGTGGAACCTGCATTGTAAGCTTCAGCACTGACAACAACCGCTGAATCCCTTTACAGACAGCCCTGTGGACCTGCATGGGAACAAAATAGCTGATACGTATTTACACGAGTTGTGACCTCTGCCTGCAGGGACTGGTCCTCCGGGAGGGTGAGGAGTAGCGTCAATGTAGTTGAGCGCCAACACGTGTATTTATCATATCAGACTGAATCACACACACACACACACACACACACACACACACACACACACACACACACACACACACAACCATGAAATTGGCTCACACAGTGCAATAAACGTACCTGCATGCATCAATTAGCCCTTGGCGATTAAGTGTTATATAAGAATTAAATGCATGCCTTGTTGATTAATGTTGGTTAATACATGCATGTGAAAGAGGAGGTGTGTTTTTGTTTCTTACCTTGAAGAGCTGGCCTGTAGATCCTAGTTAGAAGTGGGAGTGATGTGGCTCTGAAGAAGGGATTAAGAAAAGCAGCAGGAAACAGGGGAGCAGGAAATAGGTAGTGTGCTGTGTTTGGGAGAGAGCTTAAGAGTGATCAGAGGTGGTTCAGATGTGTGGTGTAGATAAAAGGCAGTGTATGGAGCTCTGTGCCAGAAATGGTGGGATGTGTTGATACCTGTAAAATCCCGCTCAAGTTCGCTCAAGTTTTCACAGTGAAGGCTATGACTCATTAATCTCTCTATCAAACTAGAGCAAATTGAGAAACGTGTTTTTTATGAGTGATGCGACAGAGCGCCAGTCTTGTTAGAGGCCGGACTTTTATATCTTCAGTATCTATATCTTTTATATCCACAGGGCCCTGGTGCCTCAAGTCTGGCTGTTTTTGTAATCAGCTTCCTCTGACAACCTCAGAGATAGACACAGGTAGAGGGTGTCAATAACCAGCCTACACAAGCACTCAACAAGCAGCAGCGGCAAGCAGTTCGTGTGAAGGTGATCAAGACTCTGCTCTCAGAGGTTGGCCACTGTTGGGGACTCAGGTGAGCCCATTGCACAGCCGTGCTTCTGTCGAAACCTTCACTGTACTGGAAGTAGGTGGTCATCAGGCAAAGGTCAAGTAAGGCACAAATGTGGTGCGGGGTGAAGTTGGTTCTTCTGGACAAGTGCTGTCCTGTAGCAGCCACTTGAGTGGGAATGCATGTAAAAATTGAGGTAACATTATGGGAAACCAATTTTTAGCCTGCGTTCAGTGTTATGTCTTTTGCCTTCTTGGTGAAATCCTGTGAGTCCTCGGTGTGGTGTTCAGCTTTACCAACCAGAGGTGTTAGGGTAGAGGTAGGTATAGAGGAGGTAGAAGCCTCAACATTGATGTGTACGGAGTAATGTAGTTGATGCTGTTCAATGCAACCTCTAATTAACGAATGGCACAACACAGCAGGGTCAACTCATTAGGTCAAGACTGTGCTGTCCACTTACATCGGAAGAAGAAGAATCCTTCCTTTGATGACAACAATGTAAACAAATTGGCCAGAGAGAGAAAGATGGTTTGAAAGAGGAGTAAAAGAATCCATCTGTGTCGAACCTGAACAACCGTATTTGAAGGGAGGAGCTGGCCTAAGACATCTCATATCACCCGCCTGCACTACTGAGTTCCCGCCTCAAACAGCTTAACAACTATTCACACTTGAGCCCACCTAGTCCTAGCAACCCACATGAAGGCCGGTTGGGGCAACGACCCTGAAACTCAGAGCTCATACATGTCCTTAACGGCTCTGTAAGGACACTCCTACACAGAGTATAAAAGCCTGCAACTTCCCTCCAGTTAGTTAGAACCAAAGAAGCCTATAGGATGAGAAGTGAAACTTCTTCAAGAAACTGAAACACGTCCAGTTACCCACGATACAGCACTTAGAATTACCATGACGTGGATGACTGAGAACATTCATCAACACATTGCCTCCCATGTCTTTCAAAACAGGGATTCTGTGAGTGTCTGTAGAACCAGTGGATATTGCTGTAGTTTCAAATGTCTCTTTTTCTTTTTCTTTCGTCTTTATACAAATCTTTCAATAAGAAAAAGAACCCCACACATTTCAAACACTGAATACTCATCTCGTGTGTTCTGCACCGGCAACATGGCACCACTAAAGGGCGATGTAGTACACAGTATGAGAGGGGGTTGAAAGGTTAGTGGAGGAAGAGCTGCGTGTGTTGGAAACTTTCACTTGCTGCCACAAATGAAACAGAGGAATTTAACTTGATCATCATCTCTGCTAATTAATACATGCTTTGGAGAGGGAACCACCAGAGATTTAAGTGTTCAGTAACATGCTGAGCTTGAGTTATCATCAGTAATGTATGTCAAGGTGCAGCACAGACTCAATCTCACATAACAGCAACACAAGGTCGTAGTAGATGCGTTTATTATACACTGAACATAGAGAACTGTTATCAAAACAGGACCAATACAGTCAGAGCATTACACATGAACCATGCATAATTCTCTCCAGTGCAAAGACAACAGTGTTAAGGAAAATGAGCATCATGTTTATACAGCCTCAAAGATGCACACACACATTCACACACACTTTTTTATTCATGCTGTGTCCTGTCAGAAATGAGTGTATAATTATATGTTCTGTGATGATTTTATCTTGGAAAAAAAACAACAAAGACAGTACAATAAAAGTCTGATTTTGAATGTTTTGAATGTAAACAAGTGTTTCAAACAGTTATTGTCAGTTTGATCCATTTCTCGCTGCCAGACAAGATAAAAAAAACAAAAAAAACAAAACAACTATAAAATACCTTGTGGTCAAAGCTTTAAATCTGTAAGCTAGTCTCTGCAAACTGAAATGAATCTGTCATCAAAAGCTACACATTGACACTGGAATCATTCATAATAAACAAACACTATGTATAGATTGCACTGACAAGTAGAAATGCATGGATTATTGGTGCTGACAGGACTTATCCCCAACACTATATGTGACGGTGTCATTTTCTCAGATTTCACCCGTGACTTATCTCAAACCTTCAACTACGATTTAACCAGTTATGTGAAATCCCAAAATACTTTGTTTAAGTTTAATATATAAATACAATCTATTTAAAGCTTAAAAAATTCTGAACTGTTGAAACAATAAATCATTTCCAGTGATCAGCTGGCTACTGTCTGAAAATCATTAATCTTGTATTTAAATCTACTAACGGTTTATGAAAGGGGTATCAAAAATGACATTTGTAACATGTAGTCATAATGAATAAATGGCACATTGCACATTCAATACATTATTCATGGGGGAGGTTTTCATTTAATTCGTTAAATGTGGATAGTTGTCGTGTAGTTTTGCTATCAACACTACAATGAAGCTAAATCTGTTAAAAGTAAAGCAGATCCATTCAGTGCAATCCCATATAAACATGCACATTTAATTCAAGGGGGAAAAAACACAGTCAGTGATTGAACAGTTCAAACTTTTGTCAGGTGGTCCATGTGTGTATGTGTCATGTGAGCATCAATGCACATATAGTATCCCATACCACAATGTCACATTTTCACCTGCATATCAACACTATTTCAATTAAGTGGAGCATGAAAAACGTAATATAAAAAGATCTGATTCAAATCTTTGAGTTTCCCTGAGAAATACAAAATGAAAGCTAAATGTTCTATGAAGTGTCTTCACTGTCTCAAAAAAATTCATATCTCATGTGAAGCAAGCAGGATACACGGTTTTCATTCTGAGGCTCTTTCTTCAGTTTTTAAAAACTATGGATTGAAATGGCTCAGGCTGAAAAATTAAAAAAAACAAAACATTTTCATTTGTAACATTCACTGTAAGTATCTTGGCACACATGCTACTGTCACACTACTTACAGGATTACAACAGTGCCATAGGTTTACAGAGGCAGATAATTTCCCTTTATATTCCTGAGAGTTTAACTCTCAGAAGCAGGAGCGAACGAGGAAGATGAAAACTATGACGACAGTCACGATAGTTAGTGCTGAAAATAAAAAGATAAGGCCGGCAAAGACAGGGTTCGTCATGGGGAAGATTTCTTTCACTTCAGATGGGATCATATTGGACATGTTCAGCATGTAGCCCAAACTCCAACCTATGCTGGTTGACTTTACCTACAGACAAGATGAGACAAGACAAGAGATGATGTGACTGTGAATTGGTATGCTGTACACAGTATTTTGTCAATAGCACATGCTTCCAGTCAGCTAATCGTCACTTTGCACATCCAGAGAAGCTCCATGATTGCTGTACATCTCTAGGGCAAAAAGTTAGTCACAACACTTAAAGACCATTCCTGTAAAATATAATAAAAATGTGTCCTGTTTTGTCTCTTAAAGGACCAACCAAGTGCCACCAGACTCCCAGACACCTCAAAGGCACTGACCAGCTCACCCAGGACACTAACCCCCTTGTTGGTCGGCACTGGAAATTGGGAGTTTAGCCAGCTTGGAACTTCTTGCAAAGTCTAAAGGCTAACCGGCATGTCATTTGGAAACTGTGGCTGTAATGTGCCACTTTTTAATAGCTGCTATCTTTCTTTATGACTCATGAGTGACAGACAGAGTGTCGCAGATGAGGAATCCCCTTCTGTTGAGGGAGTTCCTTTGTGAGAGAGGCTCCATGTCCTCAGGGCTTCCTGGAGCAATACATTGCCTGCCTTTCACTCTGGCCTCGATTTTTTGAGCGCAGATGATCGGTATGTCAGCCAACCGTCCTTTATGTGTCCCAATGGGTGGCCTAATTCACATTTGTCTTATGTTTAAATGCTGCTGAACATCTGAACACTAGGGACTAACCATTTTCTGATGGTTTTATAATATAATAATGATTCAAAAGAATCTTAAATATATAATGCATATATTATTTTTTGAGAGTTTTCATGAATACAGAAAGAATAAGGTGGATACTTATTGGCATCATAGCTCTGTGTTGAATAGCAGAAGACAGTTGTGGGAGCAAGTAGTTTTTTTGTTCAACCAACCTGTTTTGCGAAGTTGATGTTTTTAAAGGTATCTTTGTCAAACTTGTATCCATCTGCCAGCAAACTGAACATGTAGTGACCTGAGTAACAGTAAGTCTTAAGATATCTGGCAGAGATCCATGTCTTTTCCTTCCTCAGCTGAAAGAAAGAGAAACAGAGGTCAGAGTGTAGCCTGTGATTAGGAAGCTTAATGATACAAATGACCTGAATGCTTAACAACAAAATATCAATGTTATGGTCAAAATTCAGATGAAAACAAAAGAAGCCTTTTCTAATCCTTGTGTTTGCTTTGTCCAATCCAGGCAACTTTAGAAGCACAGCAGTGGAAGAGGACCAGCTCTATCATTTGATATAAAAGGCCCGTTCTAACCCCTTGAATCCACCAGGCACGGCTCTGTAACCCAGCGACTTTGATTTGTTGGTCCTCTACTCAGCTTCACACCACAAATGAAAACCTTTAAGAAGCGCAATGTCATGCCAGCCTGATAGTGCTGACTTGCTTGGATTTTGTTAATTTCATTATTTTTGCCTTGAGTTTTGCTCCTCTGCCACAGTTGAGGAGAGTTGGCCTGTTGAAAGTGTGTTTATTGTTCATGTACATGACATGTGATCTATGCCGTTGCTGTGTCTGACCAGCTGCCTGCCTTTATCTGCTCTGAGCAGTTTGACAGGGCCCCTGTCAGCTTCTGTCAAAAACAAAAATAGACGCGGCAACTGACATGCTCGTTGGAATCTGGAGGTAAGGTAATGAAATCTACTAAACTAATGAAAACATCATGTTCCATTTCTGCACCTAAACTTCCCATTATCCCACACACTGGACATTTAAGATAAGATCAGATAAAACATCTATCCAGAAGTAAATTTAGATATGATGCAGCACTTTTGGCGTTTGATGCACGGGAGAAATATCCCCTCTGGCGTGGCAGAAATACTCTTTAAGTACAAGTGAACTTTTTTTTTCTTGTTTAAAATAGATTAGCAGATCAGTATGTGTAAATCTCAAAGACAGGAAATGTTATTACTAGTTCTAGGCACACCACAGTCAGCAATCCTCAAGCTCAAGTCATTGATAAGTATAATTATTGTGGAATGTGGCTGTCAAATGTGCAATAATGGTGGAGTTTGCCTCACCACTTCTAAGTCTGCCTTGCTTCTTTCTTTATTTCTACATTTTTTCTTCCTATATTCTCTTTCTTCTCATCTCACACTTTTCTTCCACCTCTTCTCCTCCTCTTATTACTATAGCAACTAGAAGAACTTACCACGTCCCAGTGTGAGTTGCAGAATTGCCTGACTGAGGCGTTGAATCGATCAAAATCTGAATTGAAGTCATCAAGATCTTCTGTGCCACTCTTCAGCAGCGCCCTAGCAGTGTAGAAGAATCCTGCATATGCCTGGAAGGAACAATAGAAACATATCATATTAGAAACATACCATATATTTAATGAACAGAAACATATTCATGTATGCCTTTTAATTTGGAATGCGTGTTACCATAAAATCTCCAGTGACAGGTGGCTGCTCGACGCCATTGAAGGAACACTGAGATGAGGAGCAAGTCTCGAAATCAAATATGGACTTGACGATGCTTAAACACCTGTCTGAGTCAGCGACTCCAACCATGAAGTATTCCTGATCTGGGTTGTAGCCTCTTGGTTTCTTTGTGCATTCTGTGTCGTAAACGGTTGAGGCCTTAATGGTTGTGTTATAACCTTCAGGGAAGCAGGGGTTAATAATGTAGGCTGGGTTTGATGATTCCTGGAACATTACACGGAGGAAGAAAATGTCAAATGAAGGATGGGACAGGAAAACACATAGGGGGATGAGATGAGAGGGGAGAGTTTGGACAGTCCCACTGACAGACACCATCTTTACATAAATCATGACTTATTTATTTGAACTAAATACAGATCCTGATGTTAATGCTAACTTTAGTTAACATTTTATACAAAGACCCAGCCAAAAAATGTATACCCATGACACAGTCTCACAGCCATCACATGCATGCTTCTCCAGAAAAATTACTAACAATTTTGCTATAAGCTGCCAGAAATGGTGCATTTCTCACAGACTAGCTTGACAGCATTCTTGATCTGATCAATACTCTTTACAACATAATGCATTCCGGACTTCGCTCCATTTGCCTGTTAGCAATTAACTTGCTTAACTTGGCACTAATGGATGTTTAACCTGCACATGTATGCAGAAAAAAGCACATAATCCCACTGCTGCTTGCACTGGACAGAAACTTATACTGTCAAGGGGGCAAACTCACCCCAAAGAGGTTTGAACTCCAGTGATAGACACAATATTTCCATGTGCACTACTGTAACCCTTGTGTGAAATGTGTCTTTTCACATGTGGAAATCACAATTTAACATGAGGTTTCAACATTTTCACATTTCATATGCTATTGTCACATATGAATTCAAATTTTAACATGTGAAAAGAAAAATAAAGTCACATGTTAAAATGTACATTTTTAACATTAGAGTTGTACATACTCTGTATGAGAGGCTTTTTTAAATGAGATTTGCCTCTTCATGAGGGAATTCTACATTTTAACACATTGTCACGTACAACTTCAAATTATTGCTTTTCACGAGCATTGTTTACATGCAAATGAAAGTTTAAAGATGAGTTCATACATGATTGCTGATGAATGGAAAAGGTGCGTACCTGGATTACTTTGTCCAGAATCCTCTTCTCCGCCTCATTTTTTCCGTAGCAGAGGAAACTGTGTGTGTACACATTGTAAGGATAACCGTACAGTTTGATAGGCATGTAGTCAGGGCCTGTGAGATTATCTGCGATTGCAAAGGCAATCTGTGTTGATGCTCCACCGAGGTCCATGGATCCAACAGTCTTTGCCCCATCTGGGCGTATATAGGCGTTCCACATGTTTTTCTGCCATTATAATGGGAAAGGTTAGTTTACCATATGATGTGTTTTATTTGTAGTAAATATCATAACAACCCAATGTTAATCCCACAAGACTGGCTATATTAACATAAATTGCTAAAACTATTAGCAAGCTAGTGGCACAAGAATAGCAGAGAAAATGCAGCCAAAGCCAAGTATGTCATTGGTTGAGTACTAACAATAGCCATGTTTGTTGTTTACCTTCATTGTGACAGTGCTAGGTGTTTTCTAACATGCAACTGAGACATGGTTGGCATAGACAATGTTGCTGCCCTCACAGTACACAGCCACTGAGCCTGATCTTTGCAGCTTGAAAGCTCTGTAGCACGAACCACAGTTCCTGACCCAAAGAACAAGTGCATAGTAGAAGTGGCGACAAGCTGTTGTTCAGGTACAAACTACAGTATTTTTTTTGAGTACTACAAAGTACAGGGCCCCTAAGCCCAGTAAAGGCTTTCTTTGGAATGAAATCTTTAATGCTGTGTCTAAATGTAATGTAAGATTGCTGATCTAACCCCTCAACACCTGGAAAAATGGGGGTGGCGGCCCCAGCTGAAAAGGAACTTATGGTTAAGATGATGCAGCTGCAGTTTGCAGCGAGAGCCAGTCAGGAAGGGCACAGTCATGTGTTTTGGCTCAGAGGCACTATGGGGAGCCCTGATGGAAGGAGGTGGGACTTTTTCAGATGAATACTTAATAATGAAAAAAAACAGATTGCTTCTGCTGGTTTCTACACTCTTACCAACCCCAGCTTTAAAGGATAGGTACACTTTGATCTATATAGATGTGTCTTACCTCGATTAAGTTTCCCATGAGGTAGTTGACAGTGACCCACCCATACAGCCCTTCCTCTTGACCACTGATGATGGAAGCGCCTTTGAAGTTAACCGGCAAAGAACTTAGGTATTTTCGGAGACTTGCCATGACGGCGTTGGACCTCTTCTCATCCTGCTCACTTATAGCAAAACAGAAAACAGCAATAATGTGTAGCTTTTCTTTTGGAAAGTTAGATGAGCAGATTGATACGTCTCTCACGTCTGTACACTACACGTTAAGCTATAGAGTTAGCTAGGAGACAATTAGCTTGACATTTCATTTGTCTGAGCCATACAAAAGTACTTTATTGTATTGATTATTTTAAATATGTGGTTACCTTCAGGATGTAACGTTACCTTTGAACAATACCAGGCCAGTTGTTTCCCCTTTACTCCCAGTCTTTAATGCTAAATGTCCAACAGGAAGAGCAATAGCTAAATATCATCCTTAGCAGATGGAGTATTTACACTTGAACTGTCTGATATGAAAGCAAGTCAAACAAATCAAACTAAAGCTATTTAAATTTCCTCTGTGCTGGACCTGTTATCTATTTTCTACAGTGAAGTGTCCTGTTGAACCAGTGTAAGAACTGACTACAAAGCCTGAGAGCAGAGTGAAGGATCAAATCATCTCTAGGACTAATAGCATGAAAGGATCTGTAAAGCTAAGTTAGCATCTAACTTTTCGTTGACACTTTCTTACTGTAACAGTCTCATTCCAGCAGTAGCTCCCAGGTAGAGAGGTGTGGCATTCTGTTTTGCAGCAGGAATGCCATTAATGATGTCGTCCATGCAGACTTGGAATGCTTTCCACGACTCTGCATCTTTCTGTGGGTCAGCTTTCATCTCTGAGATACCGGCACCTGTGGGCACAAGGCCAAGATAAAATCATACTGGCATGTGCCAAACACGTAAAATGAAATGCCTTTGTTAACGTTTTTAACTTTATACAGGTTGATGGATGACTCAAATCTTTATCTTCTCACATCCCATACTAGGTTTTTACTCCTAAATGTCTCAATCTCAAGAAATATGGAACTTTAATGTACAAAATCTGCATAGTGCTGCTGTTGTTTTAGAGACAATGACTCACCAGCAACTCTACAGTTCTTTATCTCCGTTACCACTCCTGTGTCATTCTGCTTCTCTCCTGGCCACTCGTACAGGTACACGGTGGATCGAGATGAACCCGAGTCTATCACTATGCCATACTGAAGGGGAGAAGAAGAAACAAAAACATGTTTCAGGGTCACACTTTCCATTTGAATGTAACCACAGAGAGGCTGCTGCAACCCCCACCGCCTTCCCCTCACCATTACAAACTCACACATGGGCATTCAGGACCTTCCTTTAGTAAGCTGCCTGATGAGAGAAACCTCCTGCTTTGACCCTTACATCTGGATAACGTCCAGCATCGCATTCGCAACTGAGTGTGTGTCGGAGCTGAGACGTGTTTGTGTACACATCTCTGTCTCTCTTTCTCTGTATGGATGTGTTCTGAGAATTGTTTTATAGCGTTACTATACAGTCCCTCTAAGTTCACATATGTGTATGTGTTCACCTCTAAGCTGTACTCCTTGAACCTCCAGGTGTCCTGGATGACAGCAACAGCAATGAGGGCAGCAATACTGGTCAAGAGGAGTAGCAACACCCCTGCTATGCGACACTTGTAGCCCATTTGCCGTCCGTCCGTTTCCTGTTTGGAGGCCATTTCCTGTTGGCAAGAAATGCAAGATAAAATGAAGAAAAAGAAGTACTGTGGCTCTCGCTAAAAGCATTTTGGCTCTCAGCTTGATGACATGTGGAGAGGTCTGAAAAGGGATGCTAAGCAATAATAGTACACTTTATTTACTGTATGCTCTTGGATGATGTTGGCAGCATTAATAGTATTGATCTCTCAGCAATACAGTCACATTAACAAACACAGGAAAGGAAACAAAATCAAAGGGGGATCCTTATTTGCTGAATTGTTTGCTTGAAATACTTACCTTTAGAGGTCCCATATTTTACAGTTTTTCATCAATTTCACACAGCTGTCAGAGGTCCAACACCACTGTATTCGATATGCATTGCCCCAAATCCATCAGTGGTCCCGAATTTCAGCTGTCTAAAAGTTGCTCTACTGAGCTCTAATGAGAGCAGACTGTTTCTGTGCCTGCACCTTTAAATGCTAATGAGCTCCGTCTGCTACGCTAGCGGTAGCATGCGCTAATGTTTATGGTGGATGTATACATATGTATCGCTATGGCTCGTGGAGATGTTTTCGTTTCATGACTCCTTTCATTAGGTAATGACAAGAGCTAAATCAGAACAGCCTGTAGGAGCGCCATGTTACCAGTGGGTGGGCTGCAGAGACCATGCAGGAATCGCTTGTTTTCCTCATTCTGGGAGTTGGCAGGTCAGGGAGGACCAGCTTATATATGTAGAGACCAGAGAAAATATGTTTTTCACAATATGGGACCTTTAATCATGAACAGTAATCCCTGCGGCGAGATATTTTACTCCCAAAATGTTATTGCAAAGTGTCTACAAAGGACAAGCCTCTGCTAGACGAGGTTTCTTTGAAGAGTACTAATTATTTGAGGTGTAAATTAGGAGGCACCAGTTCCCAGCAGGATCAAGTGTTGACAGTTTTTAAGGGCTTGCCAGTCAGTGTTGTGCCTAAATGTGTTCGATGAATGATCGTTCATGAACTTGTTCATATTTTGGGTGAACGTGAACTGAATGTACTGTACTCTGCCTGATGAACATTATTGTGAACGCGTTCATTCTGGGGTATGTGAACGGAAATCTCTTGCAGTTTAACTTTGTTAAAAAGAGAGTGCCAGATTTCCAGAGCATTCCAGGCAAAAACCCGGCTAACACACACCATAGACAGGCCTTAATATGTAGCGGGAAAACACCCAATATGGCAACACCAGCCACCACAGAGTCGCACCGCCGCATGGATCATCAACAAAATGAAGGCAGCAGCACTCTGGCTCTGCCTCCACTATTAATATGGCATCTTCATGATTACTTGAAACAATTTATGAAAAGGTCAGTGATGATCCAGGTGGGAAAAATCTGACCTCTTTGTGTAAACTTCACCCGCCGAGTTTCAGCGACGGCAAGCCAAAACTGATCCTCTACTATCCAAATCACATTAACGGCGTACAGTAGCAGCTCTGCTGTCTTCATCTTCTAGCTACAGCTGGATAACCTGGTTTTGCAGTACATTGTCAGAGACCTGCAGTTTCAGTGTTAAACCTGATAACATAATTGCTGTCTGTGGTTCTATATAGGCTGTGGTAATCATTTTGAAAAATAATAGCTTGCAGCAACATATTGAAAAAAAAAAAAAGAACTATGAACTGGTTCATTTTCCAACTGTAAACTCAGTTCAAAATGTTGACTTATGAACTATAGGCTGAACCAGTTCATTTTAAAATTTGTGAACTGAACTTTGAACTAGTTCATGTAGAAAGTGAACTTTCCCAACACTGTTGCCTGTCAGCAAGACACAAACAGCTTCTAAGAACAGTGCAGTTCAATAGCCAGCAAGTATATTTTGCTGACGTCTCAAGAAATCCTCACATATTTTGTTTTCAAAACTTGTGTGCAGCTGCACTGAAATACAATAATGATGAAGCTTGTAGTGAATTATGTTTCCACCTTATTCCAAACAGTGATTGGCAGAAGTTGTTGTTGTTTGAGAGTAGAACTGTATTAGAACATCCAACATCGAGTTGCTGCCAAATTGCAAAATAGCAAAAACCTAATGGACGAGGAAACCTGCAATTAAAAATAATTCTGTTTGTTGAGTGTTTCCCTCTTCCTAATGGCTGTGAAGAAGCAGCCAGACATTTAGTTAATATCTAGAACAAATAAATTTGTCAGGCTGCAAGCAATGAAACCACTTCTTAAGACTTTTTTCAGACATATTTTCAAGTTGGTCATGAACACGGCGTGCCAGAAACTGCTCTGTTTGACTTTCAAATATATACTCAGTGATGTATACTCAGTGATATATACTCATGTGGGCTTTGATGAAACACTTCCCATACGCAAGGCTGTTGGTTTTATCCCTGAATAACACATTCATCTCTCATGAGGTCATAGCTGTGCAAGATGGTTGCCATTACAGGTCACACACCCACACACACACACACACACATGCACACACACACACACATACACACACACACACCCGCACCAAGGGTAATGGCATTGCCATGTTATGTAATAGCAAGGACTAAAAAAAGTAGTAAGAGGAGGGAAAAAAAGCATAACTGTCTTTGAAAAGTCATGAAGTATATGAATGAATATCAACAATGACAGAGAAATGTGAATTATTCAACCATCCCTCACTCAAAATAGTTAAAACTTCATGCCATTTGTTCAGCATCAATGATTGCGATATTATAATCACAACCTTGTACCTGTTTCAGCCTTGTTATGGGTGTTATTACCAGACTGTTAAACAGCCGGCAAAGCAGCACAAAAATTATCTGCCTCCCTCCCTATCTCTCACCTTTTTGCTTATATTATATTAAAGAATTTCCTTTTAAGCCATGTAAATTCAAAAGTAAACTTTTCTCCCAGCCATCATCAGTAGACTGTAACAACACTGTACAGACAATGTTTGCTTTTGTCTTAGATCACCTCTTTAGTGTTACCACAGCAACAGTGAGTCAAAGCTGTTGGACAAGGTGTGATTACACCTGGAGACATGACAACACACATTTCTCATGTCTCCGGCAAACATGTCCTTGAGTCTGCTTAGCACTTCACTGTTGTGTGTGTGTGACTCACTTGATTCCATGTTATCAGACCCTTTTTCAAGGCGTGCGAAAGAGCTACAGTGGCGATTTGACTGTCAAGTTGTTGGCAGGTTTCTGCCTGAATTATATAAGAAACCAACGGAAAGATATCTACATCAGCATTTTATTCATTTTACAAGACTTACTGTATGTAAAGTGACCTTTAACTTAATCATTTTACCCCTATTGAAGAAAGGCTTTTTAAAATGTTTTATGTATGAATGGAAACATCTGTAAAAGCCCATATTAACCTGAGCTCATTGATCTCTGACTTCACCTGCTGGCTGTCGTTAACAGTGTCCCTCTGGCTAACCCTGACCCTAACCCTAAGCCCGCACCCTTGAAAAAAATCAGTGACTTTCAGTGGCTGTCAAATAAAATCACAGAAGTTTACAAACTTCACCGCTTACATATTTTTCAAATAACAACTCTTAGGAACTGTAATCAAGAATGTATGCTTTACCGTACCTAAAGCAGGGATAATGCAGTTTTTCTCAAGTTCTGTTTTTTCTCCTTCATCACGTTTTTTTTTTTTTTTTTTACCAGTAATTTCTCTCAAATATGTAAGTATTTTAACATAACTCCAATACAGAAAATGTAACTGATGTGCTGCACAGAGTGTGCGGCTACTGCTACTTTTCATCTCTTGACGGCTTTTTACGTGAACAAATATGACAAGTGTTGTTATCGTTGAATACAAATTTGGATTGCATTGTATTACAAACTGCCTGCTGTAACTTGGCCAAATGCGGAGACACAATAAAATCAAATGACCTAAGTAGAGATGGGTAACGTTTTTACTTAATTTCACTTCAATGTTATAGTTTTTAACTCATCGCAAGTTAAATACAAAAAGAATTACAATGCTCTAGCTTGTTCAACCTAAACTGGGAGGGTTTTTTATAACAACAGTTTTGCAAATCAGCAAAAGTAAAAGTAAAGCAAAGAGACAATGTGCCCCTTTTTTATGAGATATTTCTAACATTTACTGCCCCTGAATGAAAATGCCTCCCTTGTACAGGATACTTATTTTTCCTGTGTCATTATTCATTTACATTTTTACACTGCGATCATTTGTGCATTTTCTTAAAGCAACCTTCAAAGTGCACAGGATAACATATTTGTTTGGGCCGACTGCTCCTGAACCACTTTGCTCTCTGTTATCCATCCGTCTGCAAAACACACCCACCTTACAGTTTATTTGTGCACAAGGTAAACAAAATACACAGTGCAGCAGAGCTTGATCTTAAGTTTTAAACTGAATGATGGGTCAAACTAGTAGAACCTGCATTGTAAGCTTCAGCAGTGACAACACCCACAGAATCCCTTGACATACAGCCCTGTGGACCTGCATGGGAACAAAATAGCTGATACGAATTTACACGTGTTGTGACCTCTGCCTGCAGGGAACTGGTCCTCCAGGAGGGTGAGGAGTAGTGACAATGTAGTTGAGCGCCAACATGTGTATTTATCATATCAGACTGAATCACACACATGCACACAACTTTAGGTGTTATATAAGAATTAAACATTGCCTTGTTTTTAGGTTAATAATTGCATGTGTTTGTGTGTGTTTCTTACCTTGAAGAGCTGGACTGTAGATCCTAGTTTGGAGTGGGAGTGATGTGGCTCTGAAGAAGGGATGAAGAAAGACAGCAGGAAACAGTGGAGAGGGAGATAGGTGGTGTGCTGTGAGTGGGAGAGATCTTAAGAGTGATCAGTCCACAAGAACAGGAGTGGTGTAAACCCCCCCAACCACACCACCCCTTCAAAAAAAAAAAAAAAAAACAGAGCGTGAGGGAGCAAGGGAACATGGGAGGAGCAATGCATCCAAACTTCAGTGTTCACCACTCCCACCACAACAGTGAAGCAGAGCAGGAAGCGCAGCCAGTGGATGATGCAGTCCCACTCCTTCTTTACCATCTGATGGTTAAGCTAATATACGTGTGTGTGTGTGTGTGTGTGTGTGTGTGTGTGTGTGTGTGTGTGTGTGTGTGTGTGTGTGTGTGTTAAACAATGTGAGAAGCGAGCAGGAGCCATCGTAAGATTAATTGACGTAATCAATAAGACAAAGTGCAGTGTGGCTGAGTGTCTCCTATCACAACGTCAGCTCTTACCTGATAGGCTTGAATTAAAGGAACAATGAGCAATGAAAAACATATTGCCAGTAATCACAGATGTGTTGTTACCTGCAATCTCCCGCTTACATGTAACGCTGAAGTTCCCACAGTACAAGCTATGAGTCATTAATCTTTTCATAGCAGACTGGAACGAATGGAAAAATGGCCTAACCCGTCGTGTTTGTTTTGCCTTGAGGGACAGTAAAGACACAGTAAAGAGCTGGAAGCAGACTTTTAATTGTGTGCATATGAGTGTGTTGTGTGCATGTTCATGGGGATTTTGGAGCACTTTCTCGAGACAAGAGAACTGTGTGCACTTGTGTCTGACTGTCTGTCAAACATTCAGCCAGTGTTTGTTCATTAAATTATTCACTACAACAGTGACTCAGCCTACCGTACTCGTTCACCAACTTCGTCTCTAAATGATTACAGGCAACATTTCAAAACTCAATCCAGTCCAATCTCCAGTTTACGAGCCACAAGCTACTTAACCTTTGATAGCAGTTGTATAATGTCTTCTCATGCTTTGGAGGAGCTGTCTGATGAAGTTGCCGAAGTGAAATGAGTATGTCAGGATCATCAAATCTATCCGGTTGCGGTACAGGAACTGTAGGATCCAGTGCTTTTGGAGCTTGACCCTAAGTAGAGAGTGAAAGGCAGGATCAGTTGACATCTGCTGCATCTATCTAGAGGATTCTTTTTCACAATCTTGGGAGTCCAGTAACATGAGGAGCATCAATATAAAATAGCTGAAGCGTACCTTTAAGCAAATACTCGCTGAAAGCTGCCTTCATAAAATCGTTAACATGTCATCATGCTTCAGTTGCAATGAGTGAACAGTGTCTGAGAGGCAATTGGAGAATGGTTACAGTGTAAACTTTGCAAATATAATCCATTATATCTAACTGAGCTATAGTTTTAATAGCTATATTTTTATAGTTTGAATTTAACAGGAGGCCAATTCTTACATAATGCACCTGTAATAAAAAAAAAAACTTTTAGATATGTTCAGATACGTAACTTGCAGATACGTAATGTCACATGACATTATGTATTTTGATTTAATGTAAACTTCCCAGAATTATGTTTACCCCAAAATTTGTAAAATAAATGTAGGTCAAACTGTTTGTTGGCAGGGAGTCCCCATTTTATGCAGAGTGCTAAATCAAACTGACAAACTAAGCCTTGGGCTAATGGGAAGATCGGGGCTTCTCTGAGCTAAGTCAACGAGGAATGTGAACGACACTCAAGGGTTCGACAGTCTTGCAGCTGGTCATACTACCTGGCTTGTAGCCTCCATTTATTTCGCTCCATTTCATATTTTTGATTTGTCATAGTCATTTATTGGGGGATAATGCATTCTCATACTGGTGTTACTATAAACAATGTATTGTGTTTACGGTAACACCAGATAGCCTCTCCAGCTCACCACCCAGTGTCCTGAAAGAGAACATTCTCTCCTCTGTTTTTGTACTACGTCTGTAAAATGTCTTCCCGTCACTGTGGCTGCATTACAAATCCAGTAGATTCTTTAACATTTCAGCATGTGGGTGGTCCTCTGCTATGTGGACTGTCGAAAGACGAAGACACTGATGGGCCGGTCGAAGTGAATTACATGTCTGATTCAATGCTCAGTGAATGAAGATAAAGTATTTTTAGCTGCCTCAAGTGAGAACTGAAACCCGCTGGTCCAAATGAACCGGAAAGACAGGGCGATGAAAATTAGATTTGCACTTAGAGAAGAAATAGAAGAAAGGCAAATTGCTCCTATTCAACGTTATGTTTAAGGCCTCCTGGATACAGATTATATACCTATCCCCACCGCAGGATTGCTGAGTTTCTTCTACTAACCTGTCAGATATTGAGATGTTGCTGAATTGGACTTGAGTTCTATGATAAACTGCTGCCACTGCTCCAAGTTAAAATCCTGCAGGGCAAAGTAGAACAGCCATACTGAATCATATTGTGTGCATCCTTTACTGTATTTCCTTCCTCATAAAAATATTTGCAAAACTAATTTTCAGGGTTTGTTTTTTTTTGCGCCTCAAACTACGTATGTGGTCATACTAAGGTGATCATCATCTAATGAACATATCTGTGAAGTAGCTGAATATTTGCAAATCCGTCAACTTATTTGTTTTTTCCCTAAAATATCTGCCCGTTGCAACTAAAGCATATGTTCGCTGTCTTTGGCAAACATTAAGAAAAGCCACCACTGACTTGACATGTCTAGTTTTTGGATTTTTAAAGACGTCATTATCCTAACCAAACTGTAACTTTAATCCGTGTTTTCAGAGACTGAGCTTAAGCAAATGAACTATGCAGGTCACAGGATACAAGGCATGAAATCCACTCTCCAGTTTCAAAGTCCAGCTTTAATAACTGAATGCCATTTAGTAGTCGCCTACAGTATGTGAATGACATTTTAGGAGGTATAGTTTGTACTCCTAACCCCAGTAAAATCTACTAGGGGAATTTTAATGAGAACTGATACTTGAGAAGTTGTTCATAGTGAGTTTTTACTTCTCACTTTAATTATAACACTGGATGAAGTTTGAGCTCTGCATTATGCAGCAAAGAGCCGTGATTCTACCTGTATCATTGCACCTTTTTAAATGAATCGCAACCAGTGGCTGACTAAGGCTGGCGAATAAATAAAAAGGGCACCAGCTGCCTGCAGTAGGGCACCAGTGTACAAAAACCTTTGATAGGTTTATGATGCGTTTCTAACAGTTTTTTTCGCTGCATCTCATTTCCTTCATTTTAAGGGCAGTGCATCATGTTTTCTACCATAGCAGAACTTTTTCAGCATTTCTTTCTTTTTTATTTTTCTAAATGTTTTGTTCCTTCAACTGAACAAAGACAACAAAAGCAGTGGTCAAAACTCAAGGAGGCCACAACAGTATCAGCCGGAAGGTTGAATACTTTTGTCCAACTTGTTTTCTCACCTGATTGTTAAAAACCTATTTGCTTCAGCGTAAGGACTCCTGAGATACAATACAATGATTTAAGATCAATGTTAAACACTGATGAAACATCATCCTGAGCAACAAGTTTCAAGTGAAAGCACTGACGTGATAAAAAAGTCCAAAGCAACTGTAGATGATCCCACTTTACCATTTATGTCAGACACAGATGTGGAGATGTGAAGACAGGATTAGTGTCCTGTGGGAGTTCTGCTTATTTTGTTAATTCCTAGATAATTAAAACTATGAAAGTGTTTTGTCTGCTCAATTAGACCACACCCAGTGCAGAGAAATAAAAATCATCTCCATTTTTACAAAAAACAAAAAAAAAACTGCCTGCGGAGAGGCCCTCTGTGAAAGACGTCTCATGTTGCAGTAGCTCACAACATTACGACTGTAGACGTCCGCTGAGATTTGGAAAGCTGCCCAGAGAACTTTTAACTAATTGTATGTGTGCCTGATTCTGTGCTTTCAAAATGCACTACACACCCCCATGAATCTCTGCCGCAGCACATGGAGTGAATGTCGTGGCCATGTTGTGGCCAGATCAATAAGAGGACAGATGCACTTCAAGTCTCCAGTATGACCCAGGGCTGCATAATTCAGATGTCTCAATTTGACCAACGGTTGATAATGGGGTTTGCTCTGTGTTCTCTCATCTCGCTCTCAATTGATTTCCTGCTCCTGTCTTCTTTGCTGACTCATCCTCAGCACTTGCCATAATCTTTCTGAACAGTTCTTCTCATACTTACATCTCCCTCTCACTCACAATATTAAATCAACCTGATTTGTTTGATGTCTTCTGTTATCATGTCATAGCATATGAGAACTGACCCTGTTCTGTGGCCATACTATCCGAATGTATACTGTAATTCAGTGTCATGAGACTATCCACCCTGCCGCAGTCATCAAAATAAATATACTTGTGCAGTGTTGATAAAAAAAAAAACCCAGGTCACAGTGTAGAAGCAAAAACATGCTTGAATCCTGTCATGTTTTGTGTTTGTCAAATTTATTTTTTATTTTGTCAATTTTATCTTCATGTGTTATGTATAACTTTCCACTTCCTGTCTTTGTCTGTTTTCTCACACTGTATCCTACTCACCTGTGTTCTATTAGTCAGTCCTCCTGTATCCACAAGGGTGTCCATGGAACGCTTCCCAGCTCCACATGCTTGACCAAATCAGGCTGCACCCTCTGGCAATCACCCATCTGGTTGCACCTTATTGTAGGAGATCCAGTCATGGGCCGTGGTGGCTCATACGGAAACTTTCTTTGATATTACAAAAATAACTTCGCAAAATGTGTTAGGAGGACATTTCAGGTGAGAAATAAGCCATGCAGTTGCTAAATCTGTACTCACTTTAACATCAAGATTTGCCTCAAACAGCCAGAATTCAACTTGGAGCAAATGAGGAGTGAGAAAAAGCATGAAAGTGACAGATCCTGTGGACACCCTCAATCATTGTTCTCCCCTCCATTCTATTTTTGCTGCCCCTGCTCCTTGTGTCTCCCTGTTTTTTATTTTACTGGTTTGTTTAGTTTTTGTACTGGTAGATTATTGTTTTCATTACCTGCCTTTTGCTTTTAGGGACTGGTATGTCAGTATTGAAGCTCTTAATTTTGCATCAGATACGCATACATGCATTGTACACACATCACTGAAGCATTCAAAATGATCCCACCAAGTCTCTAATGTATGGGTTTCTAATGTGTGGACTTGTGCACTTTAAACCCAGCCCCCCTTCCATTTCGCTTCCCCTTCCTCCACCCCATGCCAACCTCAAACCCAACTCAAAAGGGCTCCTCTCTCTGGTAGCTACTGTGGAGAACTGTCTTTATGGTACTGACATAGCCTACATCATACTGAAAACACTCTCCTCCACCAATGATGCAACAGAGACACATCCTCAGGAGACATGTAACACAACCCTATAGTTCTTCCATACTAAAGCTGTGAAATAACATTTATCACACAACTATTGAATTATCAAAAAGGAAACACTTATCGTAATCGAATTACAAGTCTTAGTCTTAACATAAATCAGTGCAAAGTTCAACACGAGGCATTAAATGTTGGCCATGTAACGTGATCTCGGAGGTCTCAAGTCTAGTTGTCACTTCAGATTCACTTATGTGCTGATAGCTGCTAGACTGTAATGTTTTCCCATCTGATGCCTCCCAAGTGAGAACATCTCTGCGGCGAGCATCCAACCAATAACCTCAAACGATGGATGTATGGAGGCTGCCAAGGAAAGTGTGTGGTAAACAGTGGAGAGGACATCATGTGTTGGGCTGGACTATAATGTTGGAACCCCATGCATCATCTTACTTTGTGTCAGCGTTTTTTACTTTTTTGTCCAAGTTGGAGCTGAATCTGAAAATTTAGACTGTCTAAATATTTACTGATTGCAGTACAGCTGCACTGTGTGCTTCATGAAGACAAACTCTACTCTACTGCACCCTTATTTTATCAAGGTACCAAATCAATTCCACATACACCATAGTTTTTTAACCAACAGTAAAAGGAACAAATGATATGGTGATCATCTCTGTCATGTCTGGATAGGAGAGGGAATGGTTTATGGTACACAACACGATAAGGTCATTCAAGAATTCAAGATTCAAGATGCTTATTGTCATTCCAGCTGTGCACTCCTCTGAAATTCTTTGGAGTCCCCACTATGGAAATATTGGACTAGTAAATATAATCTATAAGGAAATAAGAAATAAGAGAGGAAAATAGCAGTGAAAGTAAGCAATAAGGTATAAAGCAATACAATGTATGAAATACATGAATACACTAACTAACAAGAATACATGCTTTCGCTGTATGCTCTGGGTCATTGTCTTGCATTAGTGTAAACCTCTACCTTTGCAAGTCTTCCAGGGCATGTTGCTGAGAAGCATCCACACAGCATGATGCTGCCACCACCATGCTTCAAGGTGGGGATGGTGTGTTTGTGTGATATGCAGTGTTTGGTGTCTGACAAACATCAGTCTGATGGCCCAAAACCTCCATTTTGGTCGCATCAGACCAAAGAACGTTCTCCTAGTTGATCGTGGAGTCTCCCACATGCCTTTGGATGAATTCTAGTTGAGATCTGATTAGCTTTCTTCAACAGTGGCTTTCTCTTTTTCACACATAACATGTCATAAAGCTTTGACTTATGAAGAGCCCAGTTGTTGCATGCAGAGTCTCTCCCACCTCAGCAGCTGAAGCTTTTAACTCCTTCAGAGTAGTCATAGGTGTCTTGGTGGCCTCCCTCACTACTCACCTTCTTGCATGGTCACTCAGTTTGTGAGGACAGCCTGCTCTAGGCAAATTTACACCATATTCCACCAAATTCCTTCTATTTCTTTATGATGGATTTAACTGAACTCCCAGGGATGTTCAGTGACTTGGACATGTTTTAGGATCCATCCCCTGACCTATACTTTACAATAACCTTTTCACAGAGTTGCTTTGAGAGTAGCCAGGGATACTAATAAACCAGTGACTGGACCTTCCAGACACAGGTGTCTTTATATTTCTCACTTGAGACACGTTGACTGGACTCAGGTGGTCTCCATTTCAGTAATTGTGAGAATACTCGCACTAATTGGCTGGACCTCTGTTGAACTAGGTCAGTCACTTTAAAGGGGTGGAATAAATACTTTTTAATTAGCTTACATTACTTTGTAGAAATCTGTTTTCACTTTGACAGTGAAAAGTTGTTTTTTGTTTTTTTTATTTGTCAAAAAAAAAAAGTATTGACCATGATTCCATTTATAAATGCGATAAAAGGGAAAAACATCCAAGGGGGTAAATACTTTCTGTAGGGAGTGCACATTATTGTATATCTATATGAATACTGTATGTGTACATGAGAATAGATATAAATACAGAATGTAATAATAACATTTAAAAAGTATATAGACAACAGATATATAGAGCAGATATACAGATATATAGTATATATATATAAAGTATAAATAGGATATGAATAACAATAAAACAGTATAACTGTAAAAACCTATAAAAGCAGGTACACAAAACGGAGTGAAATGCAGTATAAGATGCACAGGTTTGGTTGAAGGTGCCGAAGCAATGATTATATATCTTTTAGTCAGATATTGCAGTGATGGTTGGGGCAAAACATTCCTAAGTATTTTCACTAATGCACAGCTTCTGGCGTGTTGCCTTCCCTCTACGATGCCATCTTACAACCACTAAAAATTTGAATGCTACTAATTGCTCAACTCACAATATTCACTCCTAGTTTTAACAACCTTCTCTGTGCCAGTATGATGGTTTTTATTTTCTTTATCTTCAATATATAAACCTGACATCACTTCCACTTTACTTTTGCTTTGCTCTCCACTACCTCTTGCTAAATGCTCCTCTATGTTAACCAGCTACTGTAGTTAACAACTGTCACTGTCTACTCCTTGGTGCTGGAGTATGGTTGTTTTTTAGCGCAATTCACAGAAAACAGCTGCCTGCTGTATCCAAAAGAGTGAACCAATTTGTGTTTTGTTTTGTTTTGTGTTTTTTTTTTTATAAGTAGGACCCAGATGTGGACACCAAGACAGTGCAAAGGTTGCTCAGGAGAATGGGTGGTGGAGGAAGGCTCGGGCTGGTGTCACAGCAGATGGTTTAGCTGGGGCTCTCAATACTGGGAGGCTGAGGTTTAGGTGGAGGCACAGATGAGTGAGACGCAGTGGCTCCACAGAACGATTTTGGCTGGTGGTAGAGGTGCAGCTGGAGCTCTGAGATTACACAGGCTCTGGGGCTGATGAGGAGATACAAAGATTAGTCACAAGAGTAAACAAAGTAACTAAAGAAGTAGCATGAATTGTATTGCCATAAATACCACAGTGTCAAATGAAAAAAAAAAAATCTGGCAGCAAGCGGAGAGAAGACCAGAGTATTTAAACTGGCGCTGATGGTTAGATGGGCTGCAGGGGTGTGAGAGGCATTCCCGGCCTTTTGCAGCGTATCACTGACCACACAGGAAACAAAATAAAACACATGAAGCACAGAAAAACACCATACACAAAGTCTATAATCATCACAATGTAAGATGAAAAATGTTATGAAGCTTAGAAGAACTGAGGGGAAACTGCAAACAGGTGCAGCATAAAATTATCACTTTTATTAATCATTATTTATAGTGTCTTTGTGGACCCTCTTCACATCCATATATTTAGTCCCCTTTTCCCCCTGGCAGAGAGCTGGGGTCAAGTAACTCAGTGGTTTGACAGCCACATACAGAAGCAGGTTAACATTGTCAGACAAGTGTTAGTGGGTGTTGATATAGTTCTATTAACAAGGACAAAGCTTACATGCAGCCTACCTCACTACAAAGGCTTACCTCAAAACTTGACGCTCCTTTTCTTCCTGCAATTAAAATAAATATCTTTTTTGTGTAGTCATGTATAGGCTACCTGTCAGGGTAGCCTATACATGAGTTACATACAGGGTGTATGGTGTGTTAAGCCTGTTCCATGTTGATTTATGTGCATATTATCAAAAGCTAACTTGCTGAGCTGAGAGGTCCACACACTGCCAAGACAATGGTGCTCCACCCCTGAAGACAAATATTTGACTGCAACTGACAAAAAATTTGCTCAGCAGCAGTTACATGGCAACAAAAGTTTATCTGCCTTTGACTGTTTTTCTTGGCAGGTACTTTAATCTACTACACACAGTGAAGTCTACACTCACTTCGCAAGTATAGTGACTGTGTCTTTATATAGCACACTGCAGTATATTTGACCCAGACTGCCCATGCAAAGGGCAGGTCATGCATTAGTGCAATATCCGTTGGTATCAGTATCAGCAGCATATTTTGGGATGTGGGTCATACACTGACAACTGTGAGGCTGCCAGTTGATGGAAGTCTTGGCAGCCTTTGTCATGGCAGTATGTGGAGACAAGGTGACCTCTTGTGGGAAATCTGAGCAACTGCAACTCCAGAGACATTAGTTGACCCCACAAAAATACCTTTGTGTAGCAGTTGTATTTTTTCAACACAAGCACTACAGAATAGCACTGCACAATATATTGCACACATATGACTAGTTTAACTAAAATCAAAATTATGTTTACAACTTTTCAATTAGTAATTTGTTAGTCATTACTTACTATTTTAGTGTCCCAACAAGTAACATGGCACAACACACTGAATAGTTACCAAGTGGTTCCAACATTACTTCATGATTATGACAAGTGCCTCCTTAGATTTTAACAAGGAGGTCACACTTCTTGCTTGATACCAAATAAGACTGCAGGATTCTCAATAAGCATTTTAATCATTGTATCTACAAAATGTCTCAACATCTAGAAATCAGGACTTTTAAGGAATTGTAAAAGGATGAAAAATGAAGCTATCCAACAAACCTAGTTTATGTTGCTACTTTACCAGAGTCTCATGTAGGATTTATCATTAGTGTTGGCATGTTTTCTGTTCACAGAAATGCTGTGTACTTATTACATATGCATGGCTACACTTCATTCACCCACAGAAGTATTTTAATTAGTTGTTTGTTCTCTGTAACTCATCATCACCTACTATAAAGTCATAGTTATTCAGGAATTGGTCATGAATTATTCATTAATTACAAGGACATTCTTAATTCGTTCCTCACTTGCCCTGCAGCATTCATATGTTTTTGTACCAGTACTTGGTGCTCTGAACTACATTGTATGAATATACTGAGACCAAAAAGCTCAAGTAAGTGTTTATTACAGTTGATAGGTCAATAGTAATTGTGAAAGCATAATATTTACAACAACAAGATAAACTGTGGATGTGGACAGAAGGAAGGATACTGGTCCCGTTCAGAATTTATCTGAAATCTTCAAACAAATACGATGAGACAGTAATGTGGTTCTTCTGATAGCCCTGGCTCCATAGGCACAAAATCACAGTGAATATTCTTATGTGAAAGCAGCTGGGGCACTCAGTATCAGTAATGGTCAGTAATGGCAAAGCCATCAAAAGCATCCCATAATAACAAAGATGTTTGAGTACATGAGAGGATGTTTCCAGTCATCGCAGTCAATACCACACAAGCAGCCCGTCTTTATCCAACAGGATTAAGATGACAGATTTACTTAGACATGTATCTTCTAGAATACAGTTAAAGTGTTGGACTGATCCGTGATACTACGTTATCTTTAAAAATCTGAAATAATGTACAAATTATTATCAAGATCACATTATATTGTTGCTATTATCATCAATTCTTTATATTGCAAATTTGCAAATAAATGGTGTACATTATTTAAATCTTATCATTACTTTTACATGAAGTCTTTGACGCTAAGATGCCAGGTTTTTTCAGTGTTGTGCATTGCGTTGGATACTGCAGTGCTCAAATCCTGCACTGTTCAGCACAATATCCAACAGAAGTATGAGGATAATGATAACCAAGGTAATGGAAGTCTAATTCATGAATAATAAACTAAAATCTACAGAAACAGTCTTGCCTCTCCGTACAGTAGCATGTGTCCCTCTGTGTGCATTTAAGTGACATGCTAGTAGTATTGAAAGCACATATCTCATTCATATTCAGCATATACAGGTCAAGTTACCTCAGCAACAACTTGAACTGTAGTCTGTAATAACATTGTTATGTCCCATGTGTCCCATCATCCGAGCTTACAGTTTAGTCTGAACAGACTCAACCAGCTGTATGATTGTCAGTTTTCACAAATCACACAAAGCACTCTAAGCTAAGTCTGCCCGTCTGCAACTATTGCTGTATTGTAATGTCGCCTGCAGAACGATCTTTATTTAACCTTTTAAGCGAGTGAATGAGCAGGCCAATGCTGTAGAACAGTAAGGGGCTAGGAATTAACCTCTAATACTGAATCCTCGTCTGTATTTATAGAACACAGGCCTTTGTCCTCGGGGATTACAGCGCTCAGAGGAGGTGTAGCATGTTGGTTGGTTGTGTGTGTGTGTGTGTGTGTGTATGTTTGTGTGGGTGTGTGTGCCTGTCATCTTTAATTGAGTGCACTGCAGCAGAGGAACAGCAGGACTCAATCGGGCATTTGTACAACTCTTTCAGTAATATACTTACTAACAAACATGACATCCTGTTGCACCCAACAGCGTGATAAAAGTTTTTGGGTTTTTTTAAACTGAAATATCCAAATATTGTCTTTGTGACCCTGATATATTTGAAACCTTTCATGAGGATTTTAAAAAAGAAATACAAACACTGTGCAGACTACAGTAAATTTTATTGAAACAAACCCACACCATTGCATGCAGCACACAGCCAAGCCAAAGAGAAAAAACATCTCGCTAAGCCAACTTTGACATGACCATTTGAATTAACAACAAGGTTTTGTGAGGTTACATAACAAATTTACATTTCTCCTGGCAGACAAATGTGAGGGCTCGCCAATTTACAAATGATAGCAACAAGATAAACTGTGGATGTGGACAGAAGGAAGGATACTGGTCCCGTTCAGAATTTATCTGAAATCTTCAAACAAATACGATGAGACAGTAATGTGGTTCTTCTGATAGCCCTGGCTCCATAGGCACAAAATCACAGTGAATATTCTATGTGTTGTCCATACATACACTATTCTTTTAAAGTTTAACATTTTGATAATTCATTTTTGGTCTGAACACAGAAAGATACAACACAGTGTAAGATGATTATGTCAAATGTGTCACAAATAAATTGGTAATAAGAGACAAATATGCATCCCGTGTGCCCCAAAACTCACATGAGTCATTCTCATCTCAGTGGAGGAGCGATTGTCTCGTGCTACAGCTTTAGGGGATACTGACCATCTGTGCAAAAGACTATATGATTAAAAAAAATTCTGGTTTGAAAAAAAAAAAGAAAAGAAAGAAATTGTAAACAATGATAGGCAATTCTCTTTCAGTATATATTAGACAAATCAAGTTTTGCTAATGAGGTCAGAAATAAATGAATGCACTTAAAAAAGGGTTTGTTTTTTTTTTGCCTCACGTGCATTCATGAAGCTTTCCATACAATATATAGCCAAACTATGAATTTATCTGTCTCAACCAGTTCATTTCCTTTTATTAAAGCCTCTCACAAACATAGACATAAAAAAGCTTTTTCTGTTTGAGCGCCTACAGAAAATTGCAGACACACATGGACTCAAAAATCAGTTTACGCACACACACACACACACACACACACGCACACACACACACACACACACACACAATGTGCAATACATTCATCATGGAACTCAGAGAATTCAGCCCGAACAACAGTTTACACATAGAAGACACAGAAGCGGCATAGGCAGTGAAGACAGGGCTGCGTGGGGAGGAGTGCATTATGAGGAGGACAATAAAATACTCATTAAACAGTGAGAGATAAAAGTTAATGGAGGGAGAAGTTGCAGATAGAAAATGCAATATCTGGAACCTTGCGTTCTTTCCTCTTATGCACATTTCATCGACGCAAAAGCTGTTTTCATTTACACTGATTTGCAAAATTTAAAAAAAATCAACAAAACAATGACCATTGCTTACTAGACTGAATAAAATGGCTGCAGACAGTAACACACCTGATCATTAAGTGAGCTGCTAAATCACTGTTCATTCCCTTTATGACATTTTACATCTGCAACACGAAGCTTTTTTCCCCCAAACTTTGGTCCTCATTTCGGCATCAGAGTGGCCTTTTGGTCAATGATTGGGCTCCTGCAGTAGCTCAAAGGTCAGCTGTGTGATGTGGCGCCATGCTTGTTGGATGTGACGTGACTCTGTGGTGCGAGCGCAGACGGCGAAGCGCAGGACGAAGCGGCCGGAGAGCTGGCAAGGCACGAGGTGGATCTCTCTGCTGTTGGTGATCCTTTTCAGCAAGTCCTGGTTCAGCTCATTGGAGCCCTGAGAGGACAGAGGAAGCTCCAGTTGTTTGCAACAGCCGGACTTTAACTGGGTCAAACTATTGCTCATGTTGCATTTTACACTGTTTGCGCGCTGCTTAAGGGACCTTTATATTTACTCTACGTTGTTGCCTATATCACATGCAGAAACAAGCTACAATGTAAACTTTAACTGCCACTTAATAACTCACCTGGATTGTTACAGTATGTGCCCCTTCAACCACTTAAACAACATAAGCACCATGCGTATGAAATACTGTACAAGTCTCATAGAGAAATGTGTCACCTCCTGATACACCATATTCAACATAATTAGTGTAACTTATGGACATCAGCTCTCCTCTGCCAACAAAAACAAGCATTGAGCAGACAGAGGAGTGAAGAATCTTTTTTTTTTTCTTTTTTCAAAGTTTAAATGGACGTCCTGTCTCAGATCTGCATGTACAACTCAACTGGGATCTTTCAACAAGGTGAGGGAATGTAACAAAGAACCACATGGTGGATGTTGTTACCTTCAGCCTGAAGCAGACCAGTCCCATGATGACCTCGGCACAGACCTCAAACCTCTTGTCTGCTCGTACCAGACTCTCAAACTCCTTGGCCAGGCCCACTTGCTGTAATAAGGAGACATACTGTATATTATAAATGTACTCTGACTCGTGCACTGTTGCATGAAAGTGTATCCAGCGATGTACTGTGTGTGTGGATTATAGACCACATGTAGAGCTCTTGAGATCTTCAATCTTGTGTTAACTCATTGGGTTGAACTGCATTTATCACACAAGTGAAAGGGTTAATGATTGTTATTATCAAGTAAACAATTAGTCAAGTGCAAGCGACCGTGCTAAAGGTTGTAATTTCTATGATTTTCACTAGATGGCAGCGCTGGATCATTTCGTGTGCACAACACCGTGCCCTCAGCCAGTCAACTCAGAGGACAGGAGTGGAGCACATTACTGTGGACTAAATGTCACTTCTTGAAATTACAGATAAACAAATGCATTTGATTAAAACAGTATGTTAAGATAGAGCACACCATGGCACCACTGCTCACTCAAAGCAGCACTCCATCCCCATGAAATGGTCTGTATCAAACTCTGATCTCAGGAAATGTCATGAATAATTTTCAAATGTGACTGTACGATCAAACATGCCCCTCCAGCAGCTACATGATCAAGGAGCCTGCTGAGACAATGAATGCATCACTGTGTCTAATCGCAGGAGTTAACTTGTCTTTTCCTGCCTGTACACTGACCAACTGTTGACCACCAGCAGGTTTCCTCATTCCCAGCCACTAATTCACCATTGCTCACAGGTCTTTACAATCTTATATGCTGTAATTATCTCTTTTTCTGCTGCGATAATCACCATGTGCTCGGTTGGACTCATTAAAATGCTTCATTTTATAACTTGTTTTGCTCGTAGGGGGTATTTCACTAGAGTTTGTCAAGACAAAAAAAATAGAACAAGTTGAATTAAATGTGTTTTTCTTCATCACAGATGCTGTATTTCTATTTGAACAGTAGGTAGTACTGACTCTAGCTACGAAAGAACCACAAACACAGCTCAAACTGTCCTATCTAATCTAGAAGACGGATGTACAGAAGAGCAGTGTGTCACGGGTTATGGCTGCAGGGATCAGTTCTGCTTCTGCTTCATTTAAAATGGAGAATAAACACAAAACAGGTTCATCTGATTGACAGAGCAGACTGGAGGGAGGAAGATGAACATGAGAGAGACAGCGAGAGAGAGAGCAAGCATGCAGGGCAGAAGCTCAGAGAAGAAACGGCGAATGGAAAGGGGGTAGGAAATGAGGAGGAGAAACGCAGGAAAAAGCTGCTATAAACAGAGGATATAAACCAGATATGTTTGATTGACAGGATTTGCTGATGGAGGCAGAGATGAGGGCATTGGAGGGACTTTAGTGTTAAGGAGGATTAGGGGTGAGGCATGGGAGGGAGGAAGGGGATGGCATTTACCATAAAGACCAGGCGTATGTGATTGCCAGAAGTTTTGAGGCGTGATTGAAACACAGTGGGGGGGCTTGGATTAAGTAAATAACTCTAGAGGATTACTACACTGATATTAGCAATAACAAATGGTTGGTTTTAAGTGCCGTCACACATTTTGTGGAACATTTCTGCCTTTTGCTACTAAACTGCAAACACAAAACCAACACCTGACCTCACCCAACTTTTTTTTTAATACAAAATAAAACACCATGAACTGTTTTATAAATGTATATCTTGTAATGATTTATATATATATATATATAAAAAAAAAAAACATTGCATACATACAAAAGCCAATCAATATAATTTATCAGTGGAGAGGAATAAATAAATACCAGTGATACTAGTTCTTAAGTAGGATTTAAGTAGGATTTTGAGATACTACTTTTTTTTCCATTCCATTTCCAAGGTACTACTTCACTACATGTCAGAGGGACATATTGTACTTTTCATCAAGAGCCTGACCAATACTGGCTTTGGGAAGGCCAATACCGGAGGTAAGGTGTAAAATTATGATACATCAGCTGTTTTTGCAATAATCTCTTAAACACTTCTTTTTTTCTTCAACATGTTCTGTAAAAAAAACATGCTGGATGAACATATAAGCTGATGCTGATGCATCTGTCAGGCTCCGCTTTTAACTTTATCTGACAACTTTTAATCTTCAAGAATACATTCAACAAAACTTAATTAGAGTTAGGTGACTAAACAGATGTTTGTGTGTAGTTTTGGCCTCTTGTCATGCTTGTCAAGTTAGTTGTCTGTCCACCACAGGGGCCCATAAAGTTAACATTATTCATGCAACATATAAAAACACATCTTTAGCCGAAAATCAGCTTTTTGTTTTCTTTCCTCTCCCATTAATCATCTCCAGAGCCCTCAAATGTATCCCGTTGCCACTAATCCGCTGATGTTGCCACTGGGCTTTAAGTGCAGAGATACAAGTTGACTCAGACAGCTGAGTTGAGTGCATCATGCAGTCGCTCTCCTACCTTGCGTATATGAGCCTGCAGCCCGCTGAGCCCATACATGCGGAAGACGAACCACAACTTCAGCGAGCGAAATCGTCTTCCCAGCGGAATCTGCCAGTGCTACAGGACAGAGTGAGTAGGAGGGTGAGTATCACTGTAACCTCTGCAGGTTTAATGTTAGCTGGAGTTATTCTATTTCTTGCAAGAAACTGAATAGGCATGAATTGATCTTACCCTGTAATCTGTGACCAGCCCTGTTGAAAGAAGAACATTTCAGGAATAACTTTAAAATGTGGCATCAAATACTAACAGTGTGCATTATTAATACTGCTTTTCAAGCTATTTTAGGTGTCGGTGTGCTTTAAAATGCAAGAACAATTTAACTTTCTTTTAAAACAAAAGACTAATAGAGATTATAAGTGAACATTATAAGCTTCAGAAAAGGAGGTATTCTAAAGCTGCAATATTTGGATTGTGTTCCAGTGTCCAGGTGCACTCAATGCACCCAGCCTCCCTTATCTCACTGATCACAGCCCTGTCAGTCCCCACACACTATTGGCTACAGATAGCTCTTCTCTACTGAATGGAGGCCCCGTGTTAGCTGGTGCTAATAACCACTAATTAGATTGAAGAGTCCAGACTGAATGAGGGAAGGCTTTTGTAAGGTGCCTTAGTGGGGTGGGAGGTATAGTTGCTCGTCTTTGTCTCTGGCTGCTCGTCTGTCAGACAAATTACAGCCCTGGTCTGAGCCCATCTGCAGGCGAGGAGCGTGTCCCCCAGCACACACAGCGCTGGCACACACATAAACACACAGACGCTGAATATCACGGGATTTTTTGAATATGAAGTTGGATTTGTTTTCAGGAGACACTATGATGCCACTTTGGTGTATTCATTCAATTTAGTCACAAATGCACTTAATCGGCTTGCCTATCAGGAGGTGTAGAATTGGGAGAAGCCAGCGTTTTCACACGCATGCACACACACAAACATTTGTGACAGACTGCATTCCCCTAAAAACTCACGACTAAAAACTTTCCTCAATTTTTAAATTTGTCTTTCCTCTCAAGGTCTTATACTCATATTGGTCATCACTAGCACAGATACACACTCACACACACACCTGTCAGGATGTGGACACATTCATCTCCATGCCTGTGTTTATCTGGTTTAGGCTACGCAGCACAGCATTTTAAGATGTCAGTGCAATGCTCCAGCAGTTATTGTTGAATCAGAAAAGTGTGCATTTTGGCTCAGAAGTCCCTTCAGCACAATGTGAACTGCAAACAAGGTCACAGGTGTTAATAGTTGTCAGCGCTTGATTCAGATAATTGGAGTGAGATGACTCTACCTGACTCCTGGTTTTCATGTTTGAGGTAGAGCGGTTCGAACTTGAAGGCTCCAATAATGTCTGCTCTCTTCTTCACCCTGTTGAAGTTGAAGTAAAAACCACTGAACACGTTGTAAAATATAGAGCGGCATGTCTAGTGATCGGAAGGTCACAGGTTCGAATCCTATACTCCATGTACTAGACCAGACAGTCACACATATTCCATAGTGTATCTAATTGGTTATAGATATGCCAGACAACTTAAACACAAGGATATATCAATGGCAACAGGTATCATGTCAGCAGGGACAGACTGAGCCTTAGTCTCATGCAAGGTTTGAAACACCTCCGTTTCCATCTTGTGCAAAGCACGTCTGGTTTTGTCTGCTGCTGACAGAATGGGCAGATGGAAGGCGTGGTTCTATTTTTACTGTGCAAATGATTGAGGTGTAGATGGATGTCAGCTCTTTGATGACACATTGTTACTTTATGGGGACCATGAGTCACTCTGAGGTAAAAAAAAAAATATATATATATATAAATATATAAAATATATAAAATATAGTTTAAAATATATATATATATATATATATATATATATATATTTATATATATATATATATATTCTGACTAATTAAAAATATAGAAAGCGTTTTTTGTTAATGAGGTCTCGGTGTCACACAGTCACAACTTACTCTATATCCACGCTAATGATGTATTAACACAAAAATATAAGAGTGCAACAACTTACCACATTGCAGAGCAGTCAAAGTTAACTAAAAGCCATTTGTGTGGGTTGAAGTTGAAGGAGTCTGCATACTTAAAAAAAGAAAAGAAAAATTAATAAAGCTACACCGTTTGATTCCACTGGAATGACAGGCAACAGACAACAATGATTCACAAAAACATCCGCGTCTTTCTGAGGTTTGGGAGATGTAACAAATTCCCCAGAGCAATATAAAATGTATTAATAGGTCATTAATTTCTAATATTTTCCATGTAATATTTGCAGAATTTGCTAAAAACACCCACTATCATACACCTGTATTGACCATTACTGTCACAGAGCCAACCTTTCCACCAAAAGCATGATCTGGACTAAAGCAGGCACAATTTATTTGAAATGCAAAAGAGGAACACCGAGCCAACAGCGTTCACGGCGTGTGGAAAAATAACCCTTTCGTGTCAGGGTTTATTCAAAGAGAGGCAAACCTGTTTCCTAATCTGTTCTCATCTTTTTGTTGGCTATCTTTTGTAATATCCTTTTCTCTACCTCCATGAATGCAATAACACAGCGTAGAGATACAATGTGAGGCAGACTCCTGGCTGACAGTTGCCACGCTGACTGATTCAAAGGGGGGGCTGGTTGCCTGCCCGCCCATCACTCATATCCTAGCAACCAGCCCTCCAGCAGGGCCGCACACTCATCCCTAAAAGATTGGGCTCCTTGTTGATGCACTCATCCCGTGATAATCATTGATATCATAATGTTACAAAGTCATACGCTATAACTACAATATGTAGAATATAACCTACTATATACTATCAAGTTTAAAAGAGTGTATGTATCCAGTCCCTTAAAGAAACACTCTAAATCTCAAATTGCTATTGCATTCAAAATACTAAAATATTATAAAATTGAAAGGTTAAGGGATGAAACAACAGTTGGTCTTTTTACAATCAAGCCTGATTTCTCTGTCTCCCCGTCAACATTGTTTGAACTTGTGTGTCTAATAAACAGTGAAATATAAAGGTCTAACGCTGCCTCAGGAAATTACTCTGTCCTTATCTCTGCGTCTCTGCACAGCTCAGCGAGCAGCAGCTGCCTCGGCAGCCTCAAAAGGCGAATTGATGCGCCTGCTCCGAACGCCGATTGTTCGGCCTATTACTCACTCTTGCCTGCTTCCTCCTTGACATTAACGTTATGCCACTTTCAAACAGAAAGGAAGCAGCTGGACCTAATCAGTATGCAATGTTAGTGTTTCCTTTTGTAGATGTTACCAGATAAATTTCACAACCAATTTAACAGCAGCAACATGTGTCCATGCAGGTGGATGCACACTTCAAGTTTTTTGACATAAATCCTTCCTTCACAGGACGATCAAGGTTAAAATCCCGCCATGTCATTTGTCTTATCGGAATTCTTGGAGCAATTTATTCTAGAGACTTTATCAAGTAGCAAAAACTCTGCTATCAGAACACTCACACTGATTGTGTTACATTGTGCTGTATGACAGTGAGTGTTGCATATTTTTACACACCTCGACGCCATTCAGCAAAGGCCTAAATTCAGGACAGATAAATGCACTGCCAGCATATGCTGCATCAATATGCATCCACATATTTTCCTTGTTACCTGGAAGGAACAAGAAACAGGGGAGGTTATTAAAGGGTAACACATAAAAGTGTGTTTGGAGAGGTCTTGGGGAGGATTACCGTATCTGTAAAAAGAGTAATATCACACCTGTTGCTGCTCCAGAGGATGCTGCATGTAATATGATAAACTGCCTCGAGCGATGTCAGATTACATGCAGCTTCCACCGGTGCCACCCAGCGTTTTTAACCACTTTTTCACATTTCCAGGTGTACTCCCTATGGGCTTTAATGTTCAAAATTGGTGAAGTCACCCTTTAACAATTGTAAAAGAAATGTCAGTCTAGATTTAAAACACCTGCATACAACTGTGAAAAAATGATGGAATGGCTGAATTACAAACACATCAATTCATAGATAAAAAACATTCATTCATATTCATTAACTGAAATGATTTTGTCGTTTTTGTTTGTTTCATATTCTCCACACACTCAGGGAGTAAACAGGTTATCGGGAATAAAAGTTTCTGCATACACCTTGACTCTTACTTTCCCCTCAAAAAAAAAGAAAAAATACTAAATGTCTGCTGCTGACACAGTTGACTCACATAAGGGCCCCAGCTCGGTGATGTGATCAAAAGCGCACGATGGAGTGGTGCCAAGAGTCGCACAAAACTGAAAGACACAAACATACAAATCATAGCAGCTACTATATTATGTTGTTTTGCAAAAGAGGACTGATACATCAAACATGGATCGAGATATCAGTTTTGACAAACACACATGATTCAGAGACGGTAGAGCACTGCAGCCTTATTAATATTGTTCACTGATGGTGATCTGTAGGTCCACATGAGACAGCGGTTATTGTCCTTAACCAGACAGACATACATTAGGCTCCGCAGAAATGATGTTATCCTTCAACAGACGCCTCAGCACAGGCAAACTGTATCGCTGTGAGTGGTGGAGGTGGAGATGTTTGCATGTGCGGCAAAAGCAATCCATTGACAGATGTGTGTAATTCAATGCAAAACAAAACAATATCTAATGTTATGGATGTTTATGTGTCTGTTTTGTTGTGTCCTAGCCTTGTAATTGTTTGATGGCCAGATGTTTTCTGTCTTGTCTTACATAGAAAGGGATGAGTCCGGCTGCTTTGTCCTCCTCCACCATCTTCCTCAGCATGTCACCTCCGACAGCATAGCTGTTGTCAGTGGGAACCTTCCTCATCATCACTCCTCCAATCAGAGCAGCACGCTCTACTGAGGAGTGAGCCTTAGAAAGAAAGAGACGCAAAATATGTCAGAATCTGTGTGTGTGTGTGTGTGTGTGTGTGTGTGATCATTGCAAAATGTGTTTCCAGTGTAATCTTTTGTGTGTTAAAAGTATATATAACCAATTGTGGTAAAAGTAAAGATGTCATGTCAAAATTTTACTTGGTAAAAGTGAAAGTCAACCATATGAATAGCTCATGAGTAAAAGTATATGATATTAAATGTACTTAAGTATCAAAATTACAGGTAAAAGTAAAGTATACACTAATTATATATATGTAAATATATGACAAACTGACCTATTAGCTGCCTTGCTAATTATCCAATATTCAGCATATTTCTGATTATCTGAATCAGTGTGTGTAAGTATTTAGTACACATGTAACATGTATAACATGTGTATAAGCTTTAGCTTGTTCACCCAGACAGTAGAATGGTGTTCTTCAGTGGAGAAACAACAAAGTGCTCTCTCAGTAAAGGTCTGTGTGGCCCTCAGGCAACTCTCTAACCCAATCACAAAGTCAGCCTGGTATTAAACCTGATCACAGGGAGCTGCTGCCTGACTGACCCTCTGTCTCACTCAATCACTGGAAAACGCCACTACTGAGGTTACCTTTAATGATCTGAGCTCACATGGAAAGCTGTTGAATGAGAGTCAACATATTTGAAGAAAGTTTTTTTTAAATGTCGAGTCATATTTTATTCTGTGACATTAGCCATTTAATAAGCTATGTATCAGTTGGTTTTAAAATGTAAAATGACTTAGTCATATCTAAAAATAGAAAAATAATAAAATTGTGCGTGTGAATTCAGAAAAAAAAGTCTTGTTTGTACTCACTTGCTCAGAGGTGTATGCCACCAATTTGGAGAAGATTTCAGCCTCAGGTAGTTCAGAGTTGGAGGCCTGCACCCGTCGGACTGCTTTACAGCGAGCAGCAAGCAATGACATCAGGGTTGCCTCACTGGCTGTGCCCTGTTGGAGAAATAGAGGTAACATATAAAGCAATGCAGCTCCAATGTTGTAGATTTTAATGCCAAATTTCTGCAAATGCAGAAGTAGAATGCAAAAATCAAATGCATGGAGACCCTCAGGAAGCCCTGCACTATTTAACAACAGGCTGCTGGTCTGTGCTGCAGGAACAGTGCTGCTGCTGCTGCTGCTGCTGCAGAACAACTTGTTGGCTTATAAAGCTGCAGTTTAAAATGATCTCTGAAACAGTAGTCACTACTGCTGAACATTTGGATATTCCCTGTGATGTGAACGCTGTGACACCTCCGCATCCTCATTAGAGGAGAAAATCACTGTGTTTAAAAAATGTGTCGTGAGTCATCATCCAGCCAGCCTGATACTGTCTGAACTGTTAGAGGGTAAATAATGAATTGAAGCATGGCTTGCGAGGTATCCGAGGGCATTAATACAAGAAAGTCAATGAAATGTTTGAACCATTCAATCAATAAGCAAGGATCCCTCATGCAGGCTGATATTGGCTTTGTCATTTGTGTCAAAACAAATGACAAAGGCAGGGCAAAATTAGGCCTGATTTTAAGAGGTTAGGCACCCACCGAATGAATCAACCTATCCATCAAATCAGTTGTCAGGGCTCCAAAGGTAAAAAAAAAAAAAAACTGCTGGAAACTGACAATAAATAAATTAATACATAAATAAATACAATCCCTGAGCTTCGAAACTTGCCCAAGTGCACTTCCTGTCTTCTCCTTGCTTATAAAGAACCCTGAGCTGTAATCATATCTCTCTATCATAACTGGCAGCCTTTATAAAGATCTCCTCCATTCTGCTTCAAATCTAACATAAGCCTTGTTGAAAATATTTCCCTTAACCAGCTGAAAAGACAAACTGCACAGTTGCTCTTACATATTAGAAGTACTGTAGTTTAAAATTAACCCAGTGTGAGGTCAATATAACACTTCATTGCTGAACCCAGTGTTACACTGGGTAACTCTTTAACACGCTTCTTTTAAGAGTGTAAGGATAAGAGGTGATGTTTCTCTTCTGGGTGATGTGTGCATTAAATGCTACACAGGACGTTTGTGTCCTTAACAACTTAACCTGGAAGTAACCATAGAATGATTGCACCATTATCTTTCTCATAATGCGTCAGTCAAGTAAACAGTGTATTTTTGTTTGCTGTCACGTGTAATTTATTCTAATCAAATTCAAACTGTCTTGTTCTGCCAGTGAGGCGTAATGGCTCACACTGGGGTGTGAAAAAAAAAAAAAAAAAAGGACAATTGAAGGTCACCAGAGGGTCGTTTTGAAGCCATCCCATTTCCCCATGGCTCTGCTGGTATAAGGGTTATGATGACGGACTGGCAATGTGCTTCACTGACACAACGCTCATTAGCCTGCTGCGGTGAGAAGCGCCCTATTCGTTGCCATAGTGAGCTGGTAAGCTGCACTTAAAAAGCAGAGTGGCAAGACAGAAACAAAAACATGAGCACACGTACACACTCAGGTGGTCACAATAGAGGAGGCATGAAATGATCAGTCATCAGAGTGCACTCTCATGCTCCACCAATCGCCATCCCACGAACACGCACACATATAAATAGACGGCATCCTCTGCTGCTGCTGCTGCTGCTGCTGCCTGCTGCCTCCCTGTCAATGGAACACTAAACTGATGCTTAGCCTTTTGCCACACGAAACAATCCCAGCACCATCATCTCTGTCTGCCGTTGGATGACATATTAAAAGGCAATTTCCTGCCAATTTGTGGCTGCTGTGACAAAGAGACGACAAATCAATAGTACACAAATTGCTGATGAATACAGGTTCCGGGCGGTTGTGAGTGCGTACGGACACCTTTATTTTCATGAGGGTCAAACTAACCCTGGAGAAATTATGGAAATACTACAAAAATGGTTCCTGTTAGCCAGTTAAAGCCTCAATTCAAACCTTTGAATTGGCTTTACATGTTTGAAACAGCGGAAGAGTATACATGTAAGCAGAAGTTAGTTTCACTCCCTGGACGGCCTCAAACATAGTACAGAGGCATAAAAACACTTACCTGGATGACACCTCCTCCATGACCATGAGTCCCAGCTATAAAATGCTCAGGCAGCTGCAGCATCTTCCCCAGCCAGTCCAACATCACTGTCTCCAGCTCTGTACAGGCCGGGCTGGCAGCCTAAAAACACATCCAGAATACACACAAAATCTCAAATGTTTGACTTATATCGGCTTGAGAGTCAGATACAGAGACACAACAAAGGGTTTGTTACCCAGGAGAATCCAATGCAGCCGATGGCTGTACACAGCATGTCGGCCAACATGGCAGGGTAAGAGGAAGCAGCTGGAAAGTAGGCATAGAAGTACGGGCTGTGCCAGTGGGTGACCTGAAAGAATACGAAACATGCAGATACTGAATTAATACAACCCTATGGTTTAACCCCCCTAAAACAGTTTTGGTAATAGTGAATCATTTGGAAGTGGAGCCCTCCTCACTCTCACAAGAGAACCACAGAGGGCGTTTTCACTGACTGGCATTTCTTTAGCCACGAAAAATTGAAGTTAAAGTAGAAATAACATAAATTGCTGAATTTTGTGGGTGCAGTGGGAATCTCCATACACAATAATATCAATGAATTCCCATTGTATGTTATTTCCATCAATTAAAACTGCTGTGTAATCTCACTTTGGACTTCATGTGGAAGTGCTGGAGAAAGACACTGTGGCACTTGCCGTGATTCCAGTTGTTCTTTTGTTTTGTTTGATCTGTTTAATGTCTTTTAGATGCAATTTGGAAATGTTGTTCATGTCTTTGTTTTAATGCATTTCTAACCTTTTGTAAAGCCCTTTTAATTGCCTTGTGTCTGAATGGTGCTGTATAGAATAAAGTTGCTTGCTTGCCCTTAAAAGCACCTCTGCTGATTATTGACAGCCTGCTATAATACTGTACTATTATGCTTTACTCTCGCAATGCTTGACTATACTAGTGTAATAAGTACATCTCATCTTCAACCGACAAATGTTTCACAAGTTGATGCTACAAGGACTTGTGGGCCAGCATTATCCCTTTTCCTTTCCTAAAAGATAGCCCACTGTATGCCATGCCAAATAAGATTAAAAAAAGAAGAAAGAAAGCGATAAATCATCTTACCATGGCATTCAGAGAATTTTACCAGCTCTTATCATGCCTGCCAATTAGATACTTAAGAGTCATATCAGCAACTGTAGGAGGAAACCAGTAGTTCACCAAAGGCTGAACATGCCAATTCAATAAAAAAATAGACTTAACCCAAGGACTTTCTTGCTGAAGGTCAGGACGCTGTTACAATCAGTAAAGGTAGATTGGAATGCAGACACAGACAGGGAAGTTAAAGGAGACATGTTATGTAAATTTTCAGGTTCATAATGCTCTGCTCTGACTGGTCAGCACACACATGCCTGAGCCAGCTACTGGAGCCATAACCAGCTCTGTCCTATTTTCAGCTTCCACTTAGCTTCACTTCTACCATGAACATAGGCATGTTCTATGTAAATGTTTCACATGATTATGTGGTGTGATGTCAAAAAAGCCATGGAGTTAAAGGCAGTTCAATTGACAAGGCGCTTCAGGCGCAGTGTTTTCTGTGGAAGATATGAGCTTTTTTGTCAGTTTCAAGACCTTTAACATGCACAAGTACAAGGCAGAGGGTAGAGAGGCAATTGTGGATACCATCGCTGAGATGAGCAGAATAGGTGGACGATAGTGTGATTGTGGCTGGCTGATGATAAGCTCATGGGTTTAGTAAGCAAGCAGACAGGGTAGTGATCATGGAAGCACAAGGGAACATGATGAGTACAGGTAATGCATACAACACAATGAAATGCTATTTTAGAGTGACTGGGGGCAAGAGGCTACAAACAAACAACGATCTTGAGTGGGTGGAGAACAGGAGTGGATATATGGCCACTGTTGAGGTGATGAAAGGCAGACGTGTTTGCTTGGAAGGTCACTGAATGTGCTAACAAAGACATGGACCAATATCTTGTAAAATTCTTTTAGCAGCATGAACATAGGAGGAGAAGACTTGGTTTGCAGTATAGATTTCCTAAAAAGCTTAGAATGGAATAATTCCACATTGCTAAAAAAAACTTTCATCTCAACAATTATACATTTATCACTATTGTCCTCTTGATTCTCTTTTATGTTATCTACACTATTCTGGGATATGATGAAATACAAAGTAGTTGCAGAGATTCCTTTCTACAAAGCTCAGTGCATTATGGGACATCATAGGGGGAAAAAACTATTATCGGTAAAGCAAAAGTATTACTGAGGTGAGCATATGGACCTTACTCTGTACGTCATTGTACTTGCCAAAATGACCTCAATAAAAATGATGAATGGCACTGTCAGAAGAGAATAAGACAATCTGTGCTTCTGCTAACATCCCTGAGTGCATCAGCAAGCCTCCACAAGAAGGAGCTCACCCCTGGCATGATGACCCTCTCCACATCTTTCATGATCTCCTCATAAGTCTCAGGCTCTGCCGGGGCCTCAGTTGGGATCAAAGGGCGCAGATACCCTGGTTCCAAATCTGGGTAGACTGGTCGCTGCTCTATGTTCTCCAGGTAGTCAGCCACATAGTCCACCATCTCCTTCCCTCTGCGCCGAAACTCTGCCGCGTCCATTGTAGCACTGGAATACAGAGCGGAAACATCACATTTTCTCGAGCACCACGCTGCTGATATCAACTTCTTGCTGATTGATTTGATTCAAACAGTGGACACATTAAAAATGACATATGTACACATTCACACCCATGCTAATTATGATGTCAGGGATAGGAATTTATTAATCATTTTAGATTTAATAATGAATTTAATGAACAAGCCTTCCTGTGCCACATGAGGTCAATGATAATAAAGTGACTGCACATTGATTTCACCCTGGATGAACTTGCACTTGAACAGAAAATGTATACACTAACAAGCATAACTTGATTTGCAGCTAATTAGAAACAGTGATACAATTACACTTTTACTACAGTGTATTACATCAACATCTGGACTATCAGCACACATCAGCACATCTCAGGTCTGGTTGCACTGCACGTTTTCTTCATCATGGGGAAAATGATGTGAGATTAGAAAGTTTTTTTAAATTCATTGTACTGACACGAGCTTAAAATGAAAATATGTAACAGAGGTGTGAATAATTAATACTTATACAACTGATGAAGATTAAACACACACAGGCTCAAACGCACACACACACACACACACACACACACACACACACACACACACACACACACACACAGAGCCTAAGCCATGCTCCTTGACACAGTTTGTATAAGCTTGCACAATTTAAATACATGTATGAGCCCTTGACCCTCTTACCAACACATTAAGCCAGTCTGATCGTAGCTTAGTTTACTTTCACTTCACGCACTGAGGTGAGCAGGAAAGGAAATTTCCATGTCTAAAATAATCTCTTTGGATATACCTTTATACCTTATAAATTCATTCTCTGATTATAACACGTTATTCCAAAGAGCGGTGTCATCAACCTGTTTGAAACAGAGGCTCATCAAGATTGCTTGATCACATCAACATCCAGTTCATTGAATAAAGAATAACATTAATCAACTGGAAAGCAGCCAAAAGCTTTAAATAAAATGACTGATATGTTGCCAATTCAAATAGCAGAACGGTATGAACATTGCCCCCTGCTTTACCATGCCTTATCATTCAACAAGTGCTTCAATCTGCATGTCTCTTTCCCTTGCTGAGGAGCAGAGCCCTTGCCCTTATCCCTATCTTAAATAGGATTACACATGTTTGTGTGAATGTGCGTGTGTGTGTGCATACTTACATTTTCAGATGTAAGCTTCAGCAGTGGCGTTGGTGGATGGTGGTCCCCTCTCCTCTTCTTAAGCGTCCGCAAACAGACAGCCAGACAGACAGGCAGGCACGTGGTGAATGTGTTTGTGTGTGTAAGCAGGACAAGAGGCATTTGCTCCTTTTATCTTGCCACTAACCACCCCCTCCCCACCATCCCCACAAGGCCAGCCAATAGGAATGGGGCTCATGGCCAATACAAGAGAGACCGATTTATAAGGAGTTCCTGAGGCTGTGGTTACTGGGACTCTATATGAACATATGCACACATGTGCTTTCTAACAGTGTGTGTTAGTTTTTAGCTTCACTCTTCCATCTTTGTAACTTCTGACATTTTTTTGGGGGGGGGGGGCTTTGAAAAGCAATTTAGAGAGTTTGCGCTTATGCTTAAGTAGATCTTTTGGTGACTGCTCACAGTATGGGCACAGACAGGTCATCCATCTGAGCAGTGACGCCATACAAGAGTTTCAATTGTTTTTAATGGTAAAACTGGCCTTGTATTTTGTTTGTTGATTGGTAATTAAAATTCAAGTTCAGACCTTCTGTCACCTGTCAAAGTGCACTTTTCCATTCCCCTTTGGTCAGCAACAATGCACTTTCCAAATGTTGGGCTCCCTCTATTAACTCAGTTGTTCTACCACCTGATAGTTTATTACAGATGTTTTCTTGCTGACTCACCACTTCACCTGAGTCATCACTGTCAGGAGTCATTTCCTGTCAGCCACACAGTCCTAACAAACAAAGTGGTACAATATAGACTAGGACACCAGGGGAAATTTCATCATCGGAATCTTCACCAATCAGAAATGATACATTACCATGAAACTCATTATGTAAAATAGTGTTTGAAGGTAGCTCTCCTGCATGCCAAAGAATAAAACTGATGTCTCAAACTCATATTCACACACTAATTGTGGAGGTATGAAAGTCATTTCTAAAAGATTTTTCTCACACTGGCTTAACCTTTGACGCACAGGAAATTAAGTCTGGCCACTTTTGACGACCAATCTATTCGCTAGTCTTTATCTCTGTCTCCCAATTTAGTTTTGTGTGTTTAGCCAGAAGGGAAACTTTTGTCATGGAGGGTATAGTTGCAGTGATTGGAGTGATTGCTATGAATGGTTTCTTCCATTGTTTTTGGTTTCTTCCACTGTTTTTTTTTTTTTTTTTACCCTGTTAAAAGGGTTTTTTAGTCCATCAAAATGTGAAGTTTTTCCACGCTCGAAATGAGGGTCTAAGCACAGAGGATGTTGTTCACTGTACAGATTGTAAAGCCCACTGAGGCAATGTGATTGTGATTTTGGGCTATATATATAAAATTGATTTGATTTGATTTGATTTGATTACAGCTGACCCTAATGCCATTAAATGGTTATGGTTTGAGTTGATTTAAACTCTTCAATCAATCGCATGATTGAACATTGCTTGTTAAAACATTTAATGACTGATAGCGAGTGGAACCCAGATACAAGTTACCTACATAAAGAACAACAGTTGTTACAGTTGGCCCTGTTGTACTTAAAAAGCTTAGTGGGGGAGACCTGGGGCAAGGTTTGGTTTTGATGTAATTTATTTTTGAATTCGTATGTTATTAACTGGCATCCATGTTCCACTTTCTAACAGTCAAAAAAGGGATGTAGGGGAGACATGGGGCAATTGTAACATTTTTTTAGTTTAAAATCACAAGTTGGAAGGCTATGTTTGTAGGGAGGGGCTTGTTGAGGATATTCATTGATGTTTAGCTGAGTTTGTGTAACAGTCGAGGTAACTCATCCTCACTGCATGATCGCGAACAGATATATCGCACCAAACCAATGGGTGCAGGACTTCACTGGCGCATGGTCTAGGTCTCCAAAGCAGTGCCTGAACTGACACTCGCATCAGACTTCAACTTAAACTAATGCAACCATGTATCATGATGGTTGTTGTGGTTAAGCTTATGTAAAAGTTACTGTGGCAGCAAGCTGCAAACCTTCAGAGATGTTAATCTTCCTCTTCAACCACAACAAAACCATGAGCCAAGAAACCTCGCTGCTTTTGCATGACTGATAATCCAAAGGGTGTGACACACATGCCGAGCAGAGATGGTGTCAAAGGGTCACTTCTCAGTAGGGGCAATGTTGGGCTCTGATTGTGGGACCCCATGTATCATGATTTATCTGTGTTAATTATTTGAAGGCTTTGCTGGCTATTATGGACACTAATTTCCATAATAGCTTACAGTGACTCAAATATGTTTCAGTTGATCAGCCCTGAACTTGTTGTGGTCTTGCACCATCTAGTGGAAAACTGAAGGGTTACGCTTTCAGTAGGGTTTCAGTTGAATTAAATATATTTCATAATATATAATATCCGTGTTTTACCAAGAAAAAGAACTGCAATTTAGAGCATTTTGTTTTCAGATTCTGGAAAACACAAAACTGTTCCTTCAATAAAGGGTAACCAATGAATGCACATATAGTAACAAATCGATAACACACACGACAGTACTCTCAAAATAAAGACAAACACAGGTTCTTATATCAATGTATTAATGTTTTATTCTAATTACAATAAACAGAATATATCAGTCCCTTATTTGTACAAAAATACCTGAAAAGGTTACAATTAAGATTTATAAGCCATTCAACTATTTACAGATTGAAGCAAAGCACATTTTGAACACAGGAGCTCTCTCTTACAAAAAAGAGATAAGTTACTGTTTTCTTTTTTGCATTCCCTGAAATACATAATAGTTTATATTTTTATATATAGATATATATATATTTTTTTTACTTTACTCATTTGTACAGCCACGGTATCTTGCATTGTGACAGTGTTATGAGGATGCACAAGAGTCAAGATGATAATCAAATAATCCATCGTTGCAGGATCAGGGCCGATTCACTTCCCGAAAGTAAACTGAAACTTAAACTGAGAACGAGAGTGTTTGTTCTCCATCACCTCTCGCCAAAATAATTAGGAGTGCCGTCATCGAGTACTTATTCAAATTGAAAAGGTTGTTGAGTGTCAACGGTCCCCCTCTAAATAATAGCTTTGTCTGAGATTTGGTCCACGTCAGGCCGGGTTTTTTTTTTTGCAGAGGAAGAGTCATAAGAGGCACCATCTGCTGTTGCACGTTACCTGGCTACCAAAACTGACACTGTGACGAGTGTCTGTTTGATTAACACTGTGAGACACAAGGAAATATGATTAAATTATACAGATTTGATTCTAATTTAGTAGAGCGGATGGTGTTTTTTTTTTCATGAACTGTGACCAGTTTTTTATATCAGCTCCGGTGGCCAGGCAAGGATTTTAGGCTTTTTCATAAACAGCTTGAACGATAGCATTAACAACACTGTTGGCTGTACTCTTTAAACAGTACTGGATCTACTCAAGTCTTCTGCAAGTATACTTTTCAAGTTGGTTGGTGGTTCATACAATGGACAAATCACTGCTGTAACGACCCCCACCTCAATGGAACTAAAAAATATTTATGAATCCATCATCATCTTGTACATTGAAGTCCGAGACGTCTGATGGACCAGTAGTTTTGAACATGCTCCACGTCAACCCTGAGCAACCCAGTTACATTCATTTCTGTTAAGAGTGAAAACGTGGCTATCCAGCTCCCCTGACTTTTCTTTTTCATGTGTTCACTAGTTGAATTTACTTTCTGCCTTTGCATGAAGAGCGAGACCCTGTGAATATAGCAGTTTTTCATCGATAGTAACTCCACCTTAAAGGCCATCAGTCCCTCACCTGTCGACATCTGCTACCATTCAGGAAAGTTCGGAGCTAGTAGAAGACTTAGAAGAGCTAGAGTCAACATTTCAGAGATGTCTCAATAGCTTGAGATGACTTTCTGCAACTACAAATGCATTTCTGTGTTGTCATAATCCAGATTCTTCCAAATATCTACCCGACAAATATCAGTGACAAGAATCCACATACACTCAAAATCCCCGGTCATTCACATGTCTAAACCTGGCTACTGTCTGCTGAAAGGGGGTCCATGCTGTGACCAATCTTACAATGAAGCTCTGGCGTGGTTTGAATTACACGTGGGGGCTTTTTTTCCCCTACAATTCTTTCAAGGCAAGGTGTTCAAACAGTGGTTATGAGAACGTTGAGGCTTACTCAACCCACTTTTCCCCAAAACATTTGTGGCTTTATTACTTGAATTAATATCTTTTTTTTCCTAGTGTCTTACACCATGAAACAGCGATGAGAAGAATTTATAAAAGAAGGTATTTTTATAGATCTGAGAGGGATGAGAATTGTATTCAAAAGCATTTAAAATGAACTTAGTGACCAATGCTTTGGGAAACTCAGGGTTTTTTTTGTTTTCAATTTTACAACATTCCACCTGTCATCTATTGGAATGACAACGTTAACACTAATGGATGCCAGTGTGCTTTGTGAACATCACTTCACAACATGTGTTGATGATGACAAGATGAAACAAAAAAAGAGAAAACAAAATACATCAATAGACGCTACGTCATTACAATAATAATAATAATAATAATAATAATAATAATAATTAGAACCATAAATCAAACTGGTCAATCATTTCATGGTAATGACAAAAGAAAACAGTACAGAACAGCGCAGAGAAAAAAGAAATCTAAAAGTTTTCAAGTAATCAGTCACATCCAGATAAATAAATAATTTTTTGCTGCAACAATACTTAAAAAAAAAAAAAAAAAAGATTGAGTCATTGCATCTTAGATAAATAACGGTGACCATGCACAGAGAGTCGATGTGGTGCGGTTATTCTGCATCTCTGATGTTCAACACACTTTAAGACAACCTGCAGGTAAGTAAATCATGGCTGTTCACGTTGCATTACACATGAGTACAAATGGATATCTAATCCCCTGCTGCTGACTGGTGCTGACCTCAGCTACTGTCAACACTTGGACTGTTACAGGTGTAGCCACGAAAAAACAGAAGAATGATGAAAACAGCTGTTTGTGCTGAGGCATTCCAGAGAGGATGGTTATGAACTGAACGGTATAAATGTCAACAGAAATACTTCTAAACATTTTCCACTGAATTTGGGGTGGCTATGTTTTGTCATATATGTGTTATCAGTGTATTTTCTGCCAGGCATATGCTGAAAAAAGTATCCCTGTCTATGTTAAAAGAAATTTATTCAGGGTCATCTGGAGACGCCACGCTGAAATCTTTCACAAATGTTTATAACAGGAGCTCAATCGTAGACCTGTCCGAAACACAAAGGGGAAAAACAATTAAAAGGAGGACTTTATTTGACTGACCATGGCCGGTATTAGGAAAACAACTGACTTTTGCTGCAATTGCACAGCCTGGGACAAAGGGTAAGTGTATTGAGCGCCCTCAAATTAACTCAGTTAGAGCTGTATGTCCTCAGAATTCTGAAATGGGATCTCCAGTTTTACATCCCTGCCACACCTCTTAGTGTGTTTTCAATTTATCCAACAGCAGGCTAAAAAAGTAAAGGACATTCAGCTATCATTTGTTTTTATGCTATTCTTCTCTAATTACACTGTAGCAACAGCAGATAACCTAATTCTTATAAAGGTGGCGCACAGTAGGCAGTAGGTGTATGTGTGACACTATTGGTTCACAAGTACTTCCAGGCAAAAAAAAAAAAGAAAAAAAAAAAAAAAAAGGCCGCGTTGTATGGAATGTAATGCACAGAGTCTACTATCCATGTGGAGGCAGAGCACATTAAAACCGCATTTGACAGCATCTGACTGGCTTCCAACAGTAAGGAGGTAATTTGTGGAACAAACTGTTTATTTCCCCTCAGGATCCACCATATCTCTGGGCTTATCTCGTTCCGATGAATCACTTTTTGTTTTCTTTGATTTGCTGTCACTTGAAAAACCCCTTAAGGAAATGCTAGTGGTTATCCCTCCTGTGTTGTGTTAAGAAGACCATTAGACTAACTCTCCATTGTTCCATTTTGTTTTGTTTTGTTTTTTTGCAACAGGTATCATCCTGCCTTAGCCCATGTATGCTGCAGCTGCACTTGCTTATTTCCCCCTAAATAGTATCACTTTTCAACATCACTATAGCCAAAACTGTCAACCTGGTTACATCTTCTAGCTTTATTACTGAGTGTTTCACCCTGAATAACACCGTGGTTTGATTCATCCCGATTCATTTTTGTGGCAGTTGCACGAGAAATACTTGGTGAGTACTTCGATAGAATAACAAGCACAGAATTGCCTTATTGTAGCTTATTAGAATAATGGTGTTGCAACTATCCAGGATGCAAAAGGTGGACTGAAGACAACACTGATGACAATACCTGAATGCATCATTAACAAGGGAAACCCTGTGTGGTCAGACACGAGCAAAATTAATTTCTGTGAAGGTGGACGATGCAGATTTTGTACTAAAAAAATACTTTGTTTCACCAGTTCCAAATTTGCCCTCAGCCATTTTTTCTGACGTTTGCACTGACGTTTTCCAAACTCCCAAAGGACTCACAAGCAACACTCTTTCTGGGTGCCTCCCAGTCTCATCCATGTTGAGTTCTGACATGTCCTTACATGCCTACGACGCTAGAGGGCGCTGGCACCATCTCACAGATTAGCAATGCGACAGCGGAGAAAGTCATGCACCGTCAAAGGCCATTCCCAGTTCGGTGAGTGCAAAACTAAGAGACAATCAACTCTCCACCTACAGAATATTCTTTGAGGACGTGTGATGGAGTTTGTTCTCAGAGTGGTCCACGAGAACTGACTTGTCCTGCTGATTGTCCAGCTGAAGGGAGATCCAGTCTACACTCGAGGTGTGTTATACACCCTTCAGGTCACTGTGTCCAAGCTTATTGATGACTATGGGTAGCAAGATTGTGGAAGATTCTGCAACAGCATTGATACAAACGGCAGTGTTCGTTTCCTCCACCCTCTCTGTCCTCGACCGCGGAACCTCGCGAGCAAGTTGTGCATCCGACTCCTTGAAACAGCCATGCAAACCGAAAGGAATCCCGCGAGTCAGCAGTCGGTCACTCACGACAATATAAACGACAACGAAGAAACATCAGTCAATTCACCAGCTTCTTATAAAGGTAAAAACACAAAGAACCGAGCGACCGCAAGGTTCTGGTTGTTTTGTGTTTATAGGCAGAGTCAAGGTCAAGTGATGGGGGTCATGGGGTCAGATGATCCGAAGGTGTCATAAGGCCACGACGGTGCACGGGTGTTTGAGTTTACAAGGCAGCACTCCTCTGTTGAGCTGGTAGAACTCCACCAGCTGAATCAGGTCGGTGAATTTGGTGGAGCCGTCATCAAGGCTGAAGAAGACTTGGCCGTCCTCTTCACACTGTCCAAGGTTCCGGGGCAGAGAGAGCAGGACACATGAGTGGCGAGGGGAAAGAAAATAAGGAAATTAGACCATGACAATAAATTTACATGTTTGGGTTTCTCGGCAACACATATTTCTGTTATTGCTGATCATTTTGCAAACCATTCTACTGACCAGACCAAATTCACATGATCCTTTTAATGCTCTGCTTTAGTGGCTTAACGCAACAATATGATCTGAGGTAGCCCAGCAAACCTCTCACCATAGATCATATAAGACATCAAGAATTGTAAAAAGAACAGCATTAATAATAACAAACCTCTAATATTAGAGCTTGCCACTGTATTCCACCTTCTTAAAAAAATGTGTTTGTTCAAGCACTTTTTTTTCCATATTGCTGCTTGGTCTTACAACATTTGCTTTCAACATCTAATGGCTGCTATTTAATAGAAGAATGCAAGAGTGCAAAATATCACAAAACAAATGCATACCGGTAGTATCTGGAAATGTTTGATTTTCTGGTGATGGCACAATGTGAGCACAAACGCCTTGGGGTTACTCTGACTGACTCTCAGCAGAAACAACCTGTGCAGCAACGGAAAGGAATATTATTCAGCTGAATCTATTTTACAGATGCAGAATGAAAAAAGTCAGCACTTCAGTTGTTCAGTGTTTTATGCAGATCCAGTGAGTATCGGAAAACTGCATGTGCAAAAAGAGCTCCAGCTCTCTCACCCATCAACTTGTCCCTGCTGGTGGATGATGCGGTGGGATTCTTCTCTCGTTATCCTGCCATGAAACCACAACTGAGCTATGTGGATGACTGCAGAGAGAGAGAAAAAACACATTTAAATATGTAAAAAAAAAAAAAATCATTCAAACTAAAAGAAGTTAAATGTCTTTGCATAACCTTTACCTGAGCTTAGTGAGGAGTGGTGTAGTGGACTGTGGGAGCCTAATATGTTCATTCGTTGACTCCTCTTCTGAGAGATATGCCACACATACACATAAAACAACAGGGATTAGTTTATGATCTGGTGTATGTGACAGTTCAGTCACACATTTCACACATTGGATAATACTTAAATTTAAACTAGAGCGAAGCGGACACCTGATCACACTGACGTCATTATTGTGTAATTAGTGTAAGAAACTGACATATTTCGTATTTTGGCAGCTGCCCTACAGCCATGTCAGCTTTATGAAGAGACTTTAGTCAGCTCAAAATAACTCAAGAATCAACACCGACAAATAGAAGATGTTTTGCTCAGCTTGAATATTTGATCAAAATAAATATTGCCATCTGTGGTGGGCTCGTGTCTCACCCGCCACGCATGTCCCTCCTCCATGGCAGCGCTTTGAGCTTCCACAGGGTTGTCAATCACCCTGCCTATCCTCCCTGAGAAATCCATTGCCACGAGGGAGTTCTCCGACACACTCCGCTAGGGGGAGACAGAGACACATGGTGGTTAAAAGTGTCAGCACACAGGCAGCAGAAGGGGAAGGAGGCAGTGCAATAAAAAGTGTCCTGAACCAGTCTATCAGCTATTCCTAGTGCTTGAATTACAATACAATCCATGTTTTGCACATGCTAAAGACCTGACGGTTATTCAAAGCAATGCTGTTGAAATAGTCAATTCAGTGGAATAGGTTTTTAACTGAATTTCAAATAAAGAGGATGAAGACAAGCTTACCACAGGTGCTGAGAAGTGAGAAAGTAAGGTTTTTCTTTGTTGGGGAATCTTGTAATTCTGGTACAATACAATCCCATACTGCAAAGAAAATGGAACGCACTGGTCAACCAACACTGTCAGAATAAATGTGCAATATTAATGAGGTAATAATAAAAACTATGCTAACTAAAAGCTATTTTTCTCCATAAGTAAAGAAACAGGCTGTTCTCAGAGGAAAATACAGTCCCATGTTGCAGGGTCCGCCAAATATAAACAAAGTAAAACAGTTTGAAATTGTGTCCAAAAAAAAAAATCAGTCTATCAGGATCTTTCTCTTGTGATTACAATTTCCTCATTAACTATTGTGCACCTTTAAATGTTCTAACAGGTAGTCTGTCAGGTCAGGTTCCCCTACCCAATTCCAATCCCGACTCAGTTTAAGAAATTGGGTCCCCACCCAGAAAATAATTATCAAAATTTGGTTGCTGTTCAATGGTGCCATAGTGACTGTCGTGGTGTTACCTTAAAGAGTCTGAAGGCAGTCATCCAACAAGTCCTGCCTTGCTCGTCCTCGGCACACAGCATCCTCAACTCCTTCATCTCCCCTCGACCTTTATTGGGCTGCAGATCAACATTTTACAGAATCAGAACAGGGACGATCAATACCATTATCATCACTACCACTGATGGAATGAACTGAGTTGGCAAGGACGACAAGAGAAAAAGCCTCAACTGTTTGTTCAAATTCAACAGTTTTAAAATACAGAACTTAATGATAAATCAACACAAAATCATATTTTAGAAATGCATCAATAAACCAAAGCCTCAGCGCACATATATACACATCTGCATGCCGACGCCTTCCTCATGAGGCAGGGAAGCACGCAGCATGTCAATCATTGCTCAGCTCATAATATTTCATTAGATCTTCATCTGGCTTCTGTCATCTGAGACTCACCTTGATACAGAACTCGTAGTCTGTGGGCGCACCGTGCTGCTTTTTGCCTGTGATGACAGTGAAGATGTTGCTGTCTTCAAGGTCTGCTAGTAACTGTAGATGTCTGGGCTCCTGGAGACAGGAATAATTAATAAGTCAGAACATCAGAGAGAGACACAGCCCGGAGGTGTACTGACAGACAGAGAGGGAGCGGGGGAGACCACCATCAATAAAAGGGCTGGCTCTTTGAAGGTGTTTAATCTGAAATATTTACTGTGTCATCACTGTAAAATGTTAATGTGGCATGCATATGAATTATTTAATGATTAATGATGACTGTAATTACAAAGTAGCAAAAAAAAAAAAAGAAAGAGCGACACGTTTGAAGGATCACAATGAAATATATTCTGTCTGATGGATGAGGAGCGCGAGTCACTCGCACCTTTGAAGTTCCTTTCGTGGAGCAGTAGAGTCCAGAGCGCCGCAGGAACATGTAAACTTTCTTCCACGACTTCCTGCCCACCTCCTTCACATACAGATGCCCCTGGATCTCCGGACAGCTACTGGTTGTCAGGAAGTTCTGAAAGAGGGAGGAGCGAGGGATCAGCACACAACCGCTCGGATTCATTCACTTCACAATGGCCTCCGTGAGAGAGCCTCAGGAGGGATTTTTTTTTTGCTATTCGAAGGCGCAGCTGAACACTGAAAGCTGTGGCGGACACCATCTGTAGAGGCAGCACAGACGGGAGGCTTTTTCGTCAAAGAACACAGTGTCATCTGGGCTTCTTGCATCAATGACTGACATCAACACTGGTGGTCTGGCACGATGGCTGAGATGGGCGGCAGCTTGAGTTCTTACACACCACGGCAGCCACAATGATAAACGCCCGACATCAGGCTATTGTCTGTAAAACCAGAGGGTGTGAAGCACCGAGGAGGGCTGACACTGTCCTGACACTGTCCTGTTTATAAATATACACTCACACAAAAACATGGTGTATACACAGGATGTATTTGTGTTTTAAAAGGGACAATTCACTCCATAATAATTAGTATATATGTTCCCTCTTACCTGCTGTCCTGTTTATCCTTAGTGTGAGTTGCTGAGTTGCAGTAGAAATGTCTGCCCTCTCTTGGATATAATGGAACTAGACGGCACTCAGCTTGTGGCGCTCAGAGCGCCAAAAAAAGACATTTGCAAAAAACTCAATGGTAGTGAAATCTCTACTACGGATATCTCCAGAGCTAAGCAACTCACACTGAAAAATGTAGACGGATAAACAGCATAGCATAGTTTGATTTTGGGGTGAACTGTCCCTTTAAAGCAAAAAATGCAACTTCCTGGAGATAGATAGTTGATTGATTGGTCTCGTTTTCAGATCATCAAACACTGCTGTTTAGGGCTGCCATTGTGTTGCTTTTTTCCATTTATAAAACACAAAAAGGAAGAAAATCAAAACTCAAAAAAGTAAAAAAATAAAAATAAGGAGTGTCATGTTATGCCATGTGCCAGCCACAGTGCATATAATAAATAACATTCCTTTCGGGAACCCCTTCAAGCCCAAATTATCTCGTGGCGTCTTAAGTATTTGGAGTTTGTGGTTTCCATGTTTCACAAAAATATCGCACCATGAAGTGGCAGGTTAAATTATTAGAGCTGATTTGGAATTTGTGGCTTGCGGCTAGAAGGTAAACTGTTCCAGAGGACTCTTCAATATTTAAAGCACATGTTTCCCAGTGTTTTGGAAACATCCGACAAAGGGGCCTCATGCATGAGTGTTTTCCAATGTTTGTGGAGCACGCGTTCACACGCAATGTTCATTCAGAAAGCTTTCTGTTTCAGGCACTACACCTTCTCGTTGCACGTCGACACGATGCTGCGTACATGATGGAAAATACTGCAAACACCTGGTGGAGCTCAGGTCAGAAGCTGTCTGAGGACTCTGACTGCAAAGATCTTGTTTTTTTAGAATTAGTCAAACAATGGAGATTCCTGACACGACTCAGGCTCAACACATCCCCGCTCATTTATTGACTCGTCTATGTAGAGCGTAACGGAGCATAACATCTATATGATCAGCGGGGGAGTTAAAAGCTTTCTGTGAGTGGCGAGGTAGAAGGGATGGATTCCACCGGTGGCTCTGCCTCTGACAGCTCCATTACTTGATAAAGGAGAGTCAGACTGCATGTAAACCCCTCCATCCATTAAGACCAAAGCTCTTCAAAACCCAAAGAATTCTCTTTTTCTTGTCTGGTTTTCTCATAGACTTTTTCTTCCCTTCCTATCGCTCGTGAAATCAGTGTGTGGCCCGCGAGGCAGATAGGAAGCTTGAAAACACGTGTGAAGCTGCACTGTGCAAACATACGAGAGGCAGGTGAGGAACTGTATGTTCTATTCCTGACTGCCTAATACCATCCATCACAAGTGTCGGGCCTGCGGTGCGTGTGCCGAGACAGTCGTGTGTCAACGGGGGATCAACAGTAGTTATTACTGCAGGCTCTGACGAGACACACTGTCTAAGGGTCAGAGGTGAGGTATGTCAGCTTGATTGTACAGTATGTAGTGGGTGCTGACTCCGAGGTAAAATAAGCTGTGTGCGTGTAAGGAAGAGAAGAGGGAATGAGAGACAGACGGGAGAGAAACGTGTGTGTGTGTGTGTGTGTGTGTGTGTGTGCGCACTGTCCGTACCTGAAGGAGCTGAGAGGGTGGAATTGTACGACTGGTTTCCTGGCACCATGCAACCATCTGCTCCGGGAAAAATGTCTGGTGGAAGGAGAGGAGGTGGAGAGAGGCAGGCACAGAGAATATCAGCCACAATAGCTTTGGGATAAGAATTTGTGACTGCAAAAGACATGTCATGCAAATCTCATTAGCACAGTCAACTGTCAAAACAAAGAGAAGCGCTCCGTTGAAGGGACGTTTCATTTGGCGAGTGGCCACTCTTTGGAGCAAATTACCAGATAACTCTTTAACTCTCACGTCTCTTTTCATTCAGCAGTCCAAAAACTGCCGCGTCGCATTCATTTCAAATGTTCTAAAAAAAAATGATGTGTGCATGTAAAACATCGCGTAAATGCGAGGCCCTGCTGCCACAGGTGTATTTACTTTACAAATGATAGGTGTCACATATTTCAACGAGAAGACGTCAGCGTGAGTGACATGGCATGTCAAGAAAATGTCTGAGGAAAAGCAATTACCAGAGGGTTTCTGAAGAATTCATATTTGGCATAGTTCTTCCTGAAGAGGAATCTACTGTCGCTGTTCATGGAGGCCTGGACATGGACCACCAGCTCATGGTCCTCTAGACAGCGCTCTGCAGAGAGAGGTGGGACAACAACGAAGGAAGGTTAGTGTTTAATAGTCAAAATAGTCTATAAGTTAACTAAAAACGCAAATATGAATTTTCTTATAAGCATCACAGCCTTTCTCTTAGGATTTTATCTACCATTGCAATCTCTACAAGGCAAATTCAAGGGAAAACTATGTCATCAGCGTGTTTTTCTTTGTAACCACATTTAAGATGCAACAGTCAATAGAATGTGAAGGAAAAAAAAAAATCAAATTTCCAACTTTGTGACATCTACGTTTTGCGTTGCAGAAATATCTACTGCTAGCCCTGCCCCATCCAGGTCCAAAGCTCTCCGTGCCAGTGATGGAAACACTAACACCTCCTTATGCTCCAAGCTCCCTGTCCAGACAGCTAGCTGCACGGCTAACTGGGCTCACTTGCTAACTACAGCTACAGTGTGTGGCACCAACTATGACCCCTATTTCTTTTGAGTATTAAATTGATAGGTGGCAAATTCTCACATATTGCACCTTTAAGACAGATTTCTGGACAAATCATTTTTTTTAATGAAAGACATTGCAGGTATGTTAGAATACATGTAGGTAGTATTTATGTGGTCCATGCAGAGGTAGGCTTCATGTAGGAATACGGTTATTAGAGTGATTTGGGTTAAGCAACGCTGCAAGAGTAAAAGTAAAAATACACTTTTAGGTAAATGGTAGGTTTGAAGAGTTGTAATGTGGAATTTCATACATACAAGTTTGACTTATTTTGAAGAAGAAATGGAAAAAGGAAATAAAAATGTGAGACTTTTTAATCACCTGCAGAAGTCCTGCGTCAGTGTTTGTTGTCAGAAAGAGAGCATCGAGAAATCATACAAATGAAACTGGGTGAAAGAGCACACTCACTTCTTCCCAACAAGTGATTTAGATTACATTCAAGCGTTAATAATCTGATTTTCTTAAAACAAACAAAAAAATATGTCTGGTGTGAGATGACTGCACCTGTTCCCAATAAAGTCAGGCAGCATTTTTCCAGAGAGTGATGTTCTGTGTTGTTTCACATCTGACCAGCAAGTCAGATGTGTGATCCAAGTGTAGCTCAGCCATCCAAAATGTTTAACCCTTTCTTATCCAGCGTAAGTCCTTGCAAGCACTGACTGTAACATCTCGCTCACTCTCACCCTCAATCATTTCCTGGAAACGGCCTTCCTCAACTTTATGGCAATATTGAATTCAGTAGAAAGTGGTAAATGGGACTCCTGTTGGAAAATGACTCTGGGTTTCATTTGACCTCCTCAGCATTCTGAAGGACACTGAGAAATCCTGGCTTCAACTGTTCGCACTCATCAAACATGTAGTGACGGATATCAGGCCATGTCTCTTTTTTCACTCAATGGAAGCGTAAGAGACTGTGATTCAAATACGAGTGCGATTGTGGTCAGAGGTCCCGGTGATTTACATCCTGTGATGCTCAAGCTGGTCATGACTCAGACAATTCCGACATCATTACAAGCTCTCGCTGTCATGTCTTTAATAAAAGACACTCCTTCCTTCCCTGTTAGGTTTAATTACACTTTTGCCACTTAACTTTTGCAATACCAGTACTTGATGTGATGTCTTGTTTTTGAAGTGAAACGGAGAACTTCAGCCTGCACAGCTCTATCTCTCATCATCATCTCATCGCACGTATGCCTTGGTTCTCCCCTCTGTCACAACCGCTCTAAAACTGTCACGACTCTTCTTTTGCTTTCTGTTTCCGCTCGATGCCTGTCTGATGAATCACTCATGTTCGTGACAGTGACTCACCAGCGGCAACACTACCTCACTGTCCCAGAGCTGTTAACCTTTTTAGGGGTGACAAGTAGAGGTCAGTGTTACTTATCTCAACGAGCCGCTTCATCCCATTCAGCAGCATAGCCGGAGTGGGCAGTGACGGACGGGAATAGGCCTCTCTGTTCAAACACGCTATTGTTCGGGGTCTCTTGGAAACTCCTATTCCCGTCTAGCAGCCAACCACATGTGCACACATGAAGTATCACAGCACATACATGTGCAGTGCAGACGTACAATCTGTACAGAGACAAGAAGGGCCTCCACATACCGCCTCGTGTCATACTGTAAAAAGCACTTTGCTTTGCTGAAAACGTTCCAAATATTCTCAGTGTACTACAGATTGGCTGAAAACTGGATTTTTAGATGAAGGCAACATTCATTTTTGACAAGATCCAAAATATGAGCAGATATAGCCAAACATGGATTTTGAGTATTAAAACTCAACTTTCAAAGTGAGTAAAAATTCTAGAGACACACGTTGAGTTTCAGAGAACATACAGTATACACACAAGGGGAAAAAAACATCAGTAGTTGATGGAGATCTTTAATAAGATCTTCTCTGGCTGAGTAAATTGAATAAACAAACTGACCTTAAAGGACAACACAACTTCACTCTTTGTTTACATATGGCAGACCCTGCCACCTTTCTAGCTTCAAACTGTATTCTGGACCTTACTGTCCTCTCAGAACAGCTTGTTTGTTCTGTTATGGAAAAAATAAATATTTGAGTTTTCTATTATCACCTCATCAATATTGTAACGATTAAACTTGAGTTTGCGTTTATGCTCCAAACTACACTACCTCTTGGGCTTTCAATGGAAGGTGGACAAAACATGATTTTGGAGGAGTGATGAACATTTTGCACAATTTCTCTGACATTTTATAGACCAAACAAATTAGCGATTAATCGAGGGATACAATTGACAGATTCATGGACAATGCAAACAGTCGTTAGTTGTTGCTCCAGGCAGTAAGACAGACACCAGTCCAAACAAGCCAATGATTGGCAGAAATGTCTAAATTACTGTATGCCAATGCATAAAACACACAAACTGACATATCACTCAAACATCACAAGATGGAATTCAAATCAACATATTTGTCGCATTTCAGTAGCAACTGTGACATATACACACACACACACACACACACACACACACATATATATATATACATACACATATACATATATATATATATATATATATGATAGATAGATAGATAGATAGATAGATAGATAGATAGATAGATAGATAGATAGATAGATAGATAGATAGATAGATAGATAGATAGATAGATAGATAGATAGATAGATAGATAGATAGATAGATAGATATAATTCCGTCAAAGACACTAATCCACGTTGGCACGCATCTACAAACACACACACTCGGTAGCAAGCCGTGAATGCATAACCCATCAGTATGCTGCTGCTTCATTACATCTCATTTACTGAAAGTCCTAAACATAAAACAGGATAAGGAGTTATTCCAGGTCTTAAAAGAATACAGTTGCACTACAGGTGCACCAGAATAGAATAGAAGAGGGGCTATAATAGAAAACTTCTAATCTGAGCCAAAAGTGATGTCATTTACAACAAGCCAGTCTAAATGTATTTGGCAGCATCATGTTGGCAGCACTGATGAGAAATGTAATCAGATCGTGATGGATGGTGAAATATTAGGTTTGAACTTTGGGGACCTATGCTTTGAATAATGCAATGTCTCCTCACATGGCAGCCGAACAGCCCGCGTGTGCATGTAAAGCCTAAAGTCTGGCAAAAGCGTACACAAATTGTCAGCTGAAACAGTGTTTTCGCACATGTTTTTCACCATGTCTCCCACTTCAGTGCGTCTCTCTAGCAGGCATGCCACTCTATATAAAACTACACCCCCTTCTCTCCCACATCTGTTAAACTGTACAGACATGAGCACAGAGCACAGGCTCAACTTGTCTTCCATAAGTGCTTTATAATCGCCCTCTCCTCAAGGGGAGGTTGGGGTTTCTAACGTTCAACCGGCCACGGCTTTCCAAACTTACTGTTTCCATGCCAAGTCTAACATAAAACACCCAATGGCAATGCAAAGCCTGCTTCCTTCTTAAAGCAGCACCCAGTTCAAATTCCTTGATTAACCGATTTCAGCATCTTTTTCTACTTTTCTTAAGACTTTTCCTTGTCTTGTTTTAGGGCCACACTGAGGGTTCTGGTGTTGCAGCTTTTCCCTCCAACTTTTCAAACACCTAGAGCGATCCTTACTCCTAAATTTACAAAGACTCTCCCACGAAACATGCCTCTCTAACTGCTGATGAACTTAAATGCAGCGCTTGATTCAGATGCGATGTTTCACACAGAATACTATTCCACATTCCTCGTCAGCATTTTGACCTTTTCACGCCACATTAGTCACGAGGTCTCAGTCTGATGCAGTGAGGGTTTCCATTTTCCTTTAACGTGAAAGATAACCTTTTAAACTCTTCATCAATCATCTCCATCACCTCTCTGCCATGTCATTTGTAGTCCCGGATCAATAACATTACACCCTCTCTGACACTGAGAGGAGCGCAGGGCAGGCAAAGGTTTTGTTACAGCGCTCATCAGTTACAACGTTCCGCCTCCTAATCCATAACCTTCAATTATCACCTCCTCTTGCTTTAGCTTCTCATCGGCTTGCTTCCACATCATGTAATCCCCCTTCTGTGGCAATTTATGGCATACAACATCATAATATAATCTTCTGCATGATGATTATTATTGGAAAGTAGCTCAGGAGCGAGAATAATTTGGGATGGGACTGTCCTGGATCTTTGTCCAGGTTCTAAAGTTTCTGAAAGACCTGATTCCAAACAGTCTAGTGACCTTAAATGAGCCTGCCCGAGTTAAAAATATCAGGGAAGGGTGTCAAATGCCATACACAATACTCTGTTGCTTTCACCATCCTGTGTGCATGAAGCATAAACTTTACTCTCAACCACCAACACATGAGAGTCTTAAGATTGAGGTTGTTGCCGTACAATTTAAAGCTGGGGCCAAAAAGAGTCTCTTCTGGCTCCTCAGGAGTATATGTGAGCTTCAATAAGGGCCCCTGGGAGAGACTGTCTCCACTTATAGCAAATCTGCATGTAATAACCTAAAGGAGCCCTGATCTCAGACGTGCCTCACTTCTTAATCTCCTCCAAGCACACGACACAAACTAAAGCGGGACTCTTCATCAGCTCCATGAAACAGTTCAGCATCAGCAGGACAGTTATTGAATGTATCTCAACACACCTGAAGTTGGCATCAGATTTTGTAAAGGCATCTTGTCAAGCACTTATCTTTTTTTTCTTCCAACAGTCTCCTCACTCAGAAAATCATTTGCCTGCTGGAGCAACTTTGAACTCGTGTGCACTGCTCTGTCTATTTCCGTCACTTATGTCAGGCACACGTGCTGATCAATACATAGACCACAAATATTCTTCAATGACAAGCAGCTCAGCGTGTGTGCTGGAGGTCCGTCTCAGTTGTTCACTAGAGATCAACCTCGCCTTGCCTCGTCTGCACGGTACCGTAATGCTACAGAGACCTTTTACCCAGCCAGCCACCGTGTTAAACCCGATTACATCTCTGGGCATCATGGCTCAGTGGGTGCATATGCTGTGTAGTATGTGCATGCACTCATGCCTGAATACATGCTTGCGTGAGAAAATGTGCCTGAACTGTGTGTCTGCCCGAGGATGCATGCATGCATGCATATATGTGAATGCACCTGTGTATGTCAGTGATTGCTTTGCATGTCTCAGCCCACCCAAAGGGTCCAGCCACTGTGGGTCAGCAAGTGTGTGTGAGTGTGTGTGAGTGTCTGATCATGTGTGTGTGAGTGTGTGCTTTTGTGCGTATGCAAAGTTTTTTCGGGACCTTACCTAGTCCTAGCAGCGGGTGGTGTTCAACAAGTGCCCAACTGTTGTCATCCACACAATGGCTTTTATAAACCAGGAGCTGGCACAGGTCTCTGGCTGTCATGTCGGCTGGGATCTCCACCACTTTACCCAGGCCGTCTTCACTGAAGATCTTCACGATCTGTGAGGGAAAATAGATTAAGATTTGAGTCATACTAAACAGAGATCATCTGAAAGTACTTTGGTAAGACAAAGACAAAGACTTTGACTTGAGTTGAGAAGACAGTGTTTCAATAAGGAGGGCAGAAAAAAAAAAACCTCTTTAAATGATTGCAAGACCTTTCTAGCTGTGGCGGACCCATTCTGAATACCATTTCAGTCTGATTTTATTTATGGTACCCGCAGAGGGAATTCTAAGTTGTGATAAACTCATTTAACACAAACCATTTTTGAAAACTAATAGGTGGGTGAAGCCAGCAATTTTCTTCAAACACTGGCGTTGTATTTATCATATATAGTGTCCTATGCTCTATAGGATACAAAGGCCTGTAATTAGAGCACACAATAGAAAAGAACAGACACTCGGGACTATGTAGCAATTGCGGTGTTAGAAATCACAGACAGGCTTTTCTTATGGCAACTTGTTGGCGTTATATAGAAACAAATATACCCTAGTGTTTAACAAGCATCTGCTCTTGTTCACCCAAAGCAGGGCTGCCTACACTTAACACTACTGTA